>NW_005871139.1:4418175-4479406 GCF_000147115.1 Myotis lucifugus
TCTATCTCTGCGGAAAGATCTGTGGATGGCGCGAGGAGCCGGGGCGGACCGCGTGACCTTGCGGTATGCGCGCGGTTTGCGGAGCGCGGTCCGGGACCGGTTGCCTTCTCCGGGGAGCCCACGGCCGCGCACCGGGCGCCCTCGGGGTGCCAGGCCCCAGGTCCGCCCGCCGTGCAGGGCAGAAACGGCCCTTACCTTCTTAGACTTGACAGTCGAGTGGGAGACAGTAAAACAGACAGACACACAGCAGTAACGGAAAGATGCAGGTGATGAGCGAGAAGGCGGGTGTGGACCCGCAGAAGGTCGTCTGTTAGCTCTGGACCGACGACCAAACGAGGACGCGTCTTTGATGGTCCTCCCCCGAGTCATGAATCTAAGCGTGGGATTCCGGAGCGTCAGCTGCCGGGCAGCGGGCAGCATCGTCGCCCCGAAATTGTGGTCGATGTCAGAGAATGTCTGCTTACTCGGTTAGCTTTCGAGGCCAGGGGGCTGTGGGCACTGAGAGCCTTCGCCTTCCGAGGCTTTTTCGGCACGGGCTTGGCAAGCATCTTCGTCAAACTGGCCGTTTGGGAGGAGAGTTCGTACTCTTATGTTTGCAAAACGTGTTTTATCCTGAGACTTCCGTTACCAACACAACAGAGATACGCCGTTTTATTAAAACGCTATTTTTCTTATACATGAAAGCGTGCGGTCTCCTCTGGCTCAATCAGAATAATTCTTTTGTTCTGAAGCTGAATGTATTCGCTCTGTTATTTGTAGATATCCTTTAAGGTTATGTTTGGTCTGTGATACATCTTACAGTACTACTCTATCTCCAGTAGGAGGTAGTCCCATCTAAAAATACTTTAAAAATGCTTTTTTAAAAATGTGCTTTCCCCCCCATTTATTTATAATGAATTTCCAACTCTAACATAGAGTGTTTTCCTGTGCCTGAATTGTCCCTATTTCTAAGGCTGGGTTGAGATAATTGTCTAAACATATTTATTTAACCATTGTTTCTATCAGTTTTAAGTAGGTAAGCCGAACTGAACACATGGACTTATACAACAGTAATAAATGTATAAGATATTAGTGTTATATTGGGAACAGGATGTGGTCTTTGACTCCCTGGAGCTTGCATTCTGTGGGACGTAAAGCAGGCAATTAAATACTGTGATAGGTGCCATGAGAAGAGGGGGAACGTGCCAGAGCTGCTAGACCAGCCTAAGGGAGGTAGGAGAGTTTGCCCTGAAGAATAACCATAGGAAAGGGTCACATGAAGAGAGGGGGATAGTGTTTCTGCAGAGGGAATATGTATACAATCCTGAAGGTGAGAGAAAGCGAGGCAGGCACGTTTGAAGATCTGAAAGAAATTCAGTATGACTAAGAGAAGCAATTTTGAGGGGAGATCATGAATTCAGTTGTGAAAAAGGTGAGCAAGAGACGCCTTGCCTCAAGCTTTCTCATAGTTCAACATCCTCTATAGGTGAGGGACTACGACACTCTTCATCATGTGAGAGTACTACACTGTATTTGCTGATGTTTACTATTTACTGTATATGTGAGGGTCTCTGCTGGGCACAAAACATACATTCACATGATACAAGCACTGACCTTAGGTGCCTAAGACTAAGGGAAACAGTGGCAGGGGTGGGGGTGGTGTGGAAGAGGGTATGGGGGATCAATTGTGATGATAAATAAATAAAAGTTTTTTAAAAGACTAAGGGAAACTGACATGCCAATAAACACAGTTCAGAGTGTTAAGTAACCTCCTTAGAAATATCTGCAATGCACCGTGGAAGCATTAAGAAAGGAGGGACCTGGATCAATAGGGAACATAATGTTTGGGATGTAACTTGAAAACAGAGAAGTTTGTCAGGTGGACAAGTTGGGAACGTGAGAGTAGAGGGGCAATACAGAATAAAAGAACATAGACTTTGGATTGAAACAGTTCTGGCCGCAGGTCTTGCATTCACATCTTACTGTGAGATCCACAGTAAATAACAATTTTTTTGAGCCTCAATTTAGGGAATCCAGCAGATAATATATTTAAAAGCTCCTGGTGTCTAGCACATAATTTTTTTTTCTTTGAAAGTTTTCTCTAAGGTGCTATGCTTTGCTCTGGCTGGTTAGCTCAATTGGTTAGACTAGAACAGTAATGGCGAACCTATGACACGCGAACTCATTTTTTTTGGTTGATTTTTCATTGTTAAATGGCATTTAAATATATAAAATAAATATCAAAAATATAAGTCTTTGTTTTACTATGGTTGCAAATATCAAAAAATTTCTATGTGTGACATGGCACCAGAGTTAAGTTAGGGTTTTTCAAAATGCTGACACGCTGAGCTCAAAAGGTTCCCCATCACTGGACTAGAGCATCATCCCAACTTCAAGGTTTCAGGTATCATCTCCCTTCAGAGCACATATAAGAAGCAACCAGTGAATGCATAAATAAATGGAACAACAAATCCATGTTTCTCTCTGTTCCTTCCTATCTCTATTTAAAAAAAAACCAAAACAAGTACCATGCCTTTACTTATATTTCTCACTATGTCGTCAGCAAGATCACAGCCTGCTGCTATTTCTCAGCTCTCCACATACTTGGTACTTTTGAAGCTGTTTCACTGCCTCCTTGTGATTCTGCCCTACTTGAGGTTGTCTCATCTAAGCTTCCAGCAGCTGCCCAGGGCTTACTTTATTTAAGTGCCTTTGTACACACAAAATTTATTGTGTGTTGAGCAAGTTTTTAACAGATTGTTTATCTTAACCTCAGTTTTAGGAATAATAAGTAAAAATAAGTGAACAAATAAAGGTTATATTCTGATAACGTCCTTAAAATACAGATTGTTTATAATGAGATGAAACTATAAAGCTGTTTTCATTTTGGGGGAAAAGAAGCCGATTCCTCTTTTTCTTTTCTTTTTTAAGGGATTATAAATTTTTTACGTCACCTGATAAACCTGATGGGCTGAGCCCCAAAATGGCACCAGCCAAAACTGATTCCTCCTTAAAAAAATCATTGAAAATAGGTTTTCTTCTTTTCCATAGGAAATATAGTTGTAATAATTGTCCACGATGCTATTTGCTAACTGTAGGAAATGTTTGTTGTTTTGTTGATTATGTTAGTTTCCATTAATATAGGATTTCATAATAATGTTAGGGAGGGAAAATCAGTGAGTCACAGCGGAACGAACAGAAGAGTAGCATTTCCAGTAATTTAACAAGCTTTTCAAAAATCTTATTTCAGTGCTTTAGCACTACATCTTTTTTCTTCTTAACTCTATATTCTAACCATGTCTTCTGAAGTGGAGTGTTTAAAAAAGTCTATTTCACTAGAAATAGTATGTAGAAAATATGTAATTCTATCTTTGGCGCTGTCTGTATGTTTACTTTGTGGAATTACATTTGTATTAGTGTAGATGAAAAAAATCATGGCACTGTTCCTGAAGAAGGGACTATTAGGTAGGCTTAAAAGCAGTTGAAGAAAGAACAAAGGAAATAACTAGATGAATTTGTCAAAATCAAAAGTTTTAAAATAGCCTTGGCTGGTGTGGCTCAGTTGGTTCAAGCATTGTCCCATACACCTAAAGGTTGCAGTTTGATCCCCAGTACAGGATGTTTGTCTTCTCTCTCGCTTTCTCTCTCTCAACCTGTCTTTTTCTCAACCCGTCTTTCTCTTTCTCTCCTCCGCCCCCTCTTCCTCTCCCTTCCTTTCTCTCCCTTCCTCTCTCTCTAAAAATCAGTAAAAGCATATGAAAACTTTTTAAAATAAGCATGGTTAAATCATATTGAGAAAGTATTTGTATCAACACAATAGAAATAACATTTATATGAAGAGCTCTGGCTGGTGTGGCTCAGTTGGTTGGAGCAACGTCTCATACACTGAAAGTTTGCAGGTTTGATTCACAGTCAGGGCCCATATCTAGGTTGCGGGTTCCATTCCTGGTCGAGTTGTGTGCATGGTCAACCGATCAATGTTATGTTCCTTTCTCTTTCCCTCTCCCTCTCCTTCTCCCTCTCCCTCTAAAAAAATCAATGGCCCTCGCTGGTTTGGCTCAGTGGATAGAGCGAAGGCCTGCGGACTGAAGGGTCCCAGTGGCACATGCCTGGGTTGAGGGTGTGCAGGAGGCAGCCAATCAATGATTCTCTCTCATCATTGATGTTTCTCTCTCTCTCCCTCTCCCTTCCTCTCTCTGAAATCAATAAAAAATATATTTTAAAAAATCAGTGTAAACATGTCCTCACATGAGGATTAAAATAAATTTATGTGAAGAAATAATGTAGGCTAATAAGGAAAACACTAAGTTCTGGTAGGTGGATGGACAAGTAATATGAACAGATAGATAGCTCACAGAACTAATGGATATATACCTAGAAGTGGGATTGTTGGATCAAATAGTAATTCTATCTTTAATTATTTGAGGAACCACCATACTGCTTTTCACAGCAGCTGCAATATTTTACATTCCCACTACAGTGCACAAATGTTCCAATTTCTCCATATCCTCACCAACACATTTTCTTTTTTGTTTGTTTTATATTAGCCACCCTAATGGATATGAGGTGGTATCTCATTGTAGTTTTGAGTTGGCATTTTCCCAATGATGTGATATTAAGCATCCTTTCATATGTTTGCAGGCTAGCCTTCTCTTTTTTTCTTTATTATGTCATTGCACAAAACCACAAAAAACTTAAATTCTACCCAGTTTTTTTACCAGTCTTTTTCTAAGTAGTTCTTCATTTGACATGTTCCATCTCGTATAACCCATTTATTCTCATTCTTAACCAGCTGCCATATCCTCCAGTTGATTAGATCAGCTAGATTTTTTAGAGCCTCCTTAGGTATAGGTTTATTTAGTTAATTAGTTCAACTTCTTCTCAAATTTTCCACATAAAACTATATGTGCAATTAGAAACTGTCCCTAGGCTAGAGAAAGGAATGCTGTGCTATGTCCATGGACAGGAAGACTATCATCTTATATAATAAAACCCTAATATGCAAATCGACTGAACAGCGGAATGACCAGTTGCTATGATGCACACTGACCACCAGTGGGCAGATGCTCAATGCAGGAGCTGCCCCCTGGTGGTTGGTGCGCTCCCATGGGGAGCGCTGCTCAGCCAGAAGCCAGGCTCATGGCTGGTGAGTGCAGCAGTGGTGGCGGGAGCTCCTCCTGCTCCGCAGCAGTGCTAAGGACATCCCCTGAGGCAGTGGTCTGCAAACTGCGGCTCGGCAAACCGTGGCTCGCGAGCCACATGCGGCTCTTTGGCCCCTTGAGTGTGGCTCTTCCACAGAATACCGGCTCTTCCACAAAGTACTGGCTCTTTCACAAAATACCGACTTTGCACGGGCCACGAAGTTTCAATCGCACTGTATGTGCGCGCCCACACGTGGTATTTTGTGGAAGAGCCACACTCAAGGGGCCAAAGAGCCACATGTGGCGTTGAGTCGCGGTTTGCCAACCACAGCCCTAAGGGATCCTGGACTGCAAGAGGGTGCAGGCCGGGCTGAGGGGGGACCCCCCCCCCCCCAAGTGCATGAATGTCGTGCACTGGGCCTCTAGTACTTAATAATATGTAAGGAAAAGTCTTTTTTTAGATCCTCACCTGAGGATTTTTTCCACTGATTTGATTCTTTCTTTTTTTTTAGAAAGAGAGTAGAAGAGAGAGGGAAAGACAGAAATATCGATGTGAGAGAAACACATGGATTGATTGCCTTCTGCACGGCACATTCAGGGGAGGAGCCTACAACCACAGTATGAGCCCTTGACTGGCATTGAACCTAGGACCCTTCAGTCTGCAGGCTGATGCTCTATCCACAGTCAAACTGGTTAGGGCATCCCAATTCTTTTTAATGGAGGCAACCAAGTTATCAGTTCTTACACAACTGTGCAGTGTACTATACATATTCTACAGTATTTTTCATTACCAGTTTTAAGATCCTATGCTTAGTTTGCTACACTCCCGGAGCAGAGTTGTGGGAACATACTGAGTCTGGTTAAATTGAGCTCAGCCCATCGTATAGAAAAGCTTTGTCTTGTTCCTCTGAAAATGTATGCATGTTAAGAAAAGAAATGAATTCAGATCTCTTGAAAATGATTAGAAAGCATCTTTTAATTGACTTTTTTTCTTTACAGTTGATTATGGAAGATTCCCACAAGAGTAACACTTCAGAGACAGCATCTCAGCCTAGTTCAACAGTTCAAGGAGCTCATATTTCTCATATTGCTCAACAGGTAAGGCAAGGACCAGCCAACATATTGAGCCAGTTAGGAATATTTTATATGCAGATTAATTGGTTGTTTCAGATCTCTAATTACTAATGTTTTAAAAAGAACCAAGCCAAAAACAAAAACAAACAAATTATAAAGTGTTGAAATACATGGAAGGTAGATTTTATTTAAATACTAGTGTTCTGGTGCACGGATTTGTGCACATTGAAAGGAAATTAATTAGAAGAAATATTTTAATATCGCTATTCACCCTTTCTCTATCATAGAAGTGTCAACCAAATTCACAATCAACAATGACAGATCTGAACACACACTTGTGATTGGCACCAGCAAGAGCTTTATATGTATTGCACTTGTGCAAGTGAACTTAGCCTTTTATATATGTAGAATAAACTTGCTTAATTAGACCTGCTTTCTGATTTAGCTAAATTTTTTCCAGCCCAGTGAAGCACCCCAACTTCTCTTTCAAGTAATTGTCAGCAACACAGCAGTAAATATCAACATGAAGCACATTATTATTGTAGATCACACAGGGCGAACAAAGGGTTTAACTACAGTAGTGTTTGACTATATTCTGCGCAGTGAGAAAACCTGAAGTCATTTTCAAGTTCTACCACTTCTTTTTAGTCGGGTCAAGTTTTTAAACTTTCTACATCTTTGTTTTCTGGCTAATGAAAAGAAAATAGGATTCCACTGAGTCTCCTATCTACCTACTCTAGGACCTATGTGAGGATCAAATGAGATGAGGCATGTGAAAACGCTTCATAGACATTTGGTTAAAGTGTGAAATGTTTGCACCTGGCTATAAAGCAAGTCATGTTCCTGGGCTGAAGAAACTCCAAGGAGGCTAGTCACTAGGGAGAGGAAGCTGGGCGTTGCTATGTGATGCCATTACCCAGCACCCACAGTGACCGTTCCGGGCTGGGCTGGGGGCTGCATTTTGCACCATGGGGTCTTGGCAGAGTTGGCTGTGATTTGGTGTGGTGTAGCTCTGGGGTGGTGGTGGGACCTGTGTCCCACTTGGGGAAAGCCGGGTGTTGGTTTGTCGCCGCCAGGTCCGTGGTGCCGTTTATTTTTAAATGGCCAGTGCGTGTCATGGCAGCTTCTGTGTTGAGCATCTGCCCCCTGGTGGTCAGTGTGCATCATAGCTAACGGTCAGACAGATACTTAGCCTTTTTTTAAAAATATTTTTTTATTCATTTCAGAGAGGAAGGGAGAGGGAGAGCAAGAGAGAGAAACATTAATGATGAGAGAGAATCATCGATCGGCTGCCTCCTGCACACCCCCCACTGGGGACCGAGCTCACAACCGGGGCACGTGCCCTTGACCGGAATTGAACCCCGGGACCCTTCAATCCACAGGCCAATGCTCTATCCAGTGAGCCAAACCAGCTAGCACACTCTTTTATACATATATATAGATCTTGTCAAGATCATTCAGTTTTCTTTTATACAATGTATATTTAATGTTGTATATACTTTTCAAAACTTGAAGTAGATTTCATTTTATGTGGCGCATGATTTAGATTTTTTTAGACCAATTTTGTTGCTGCTAAAGAAAGTAAAAATTATTTGGCTTATTACATTAATTTAAACAGACTAATAGTTACAGTAGTAGGTTTTCAGGTCAGTATATTTATTGTGGGTATTTTTGTTGAACTGAAAAATAGTCATTCATTAGAGTATTTAAATGGACAGGCATGCGTACTGCAGAATTGATGTTCATATTTTTATTTACTTATATATTTTTATTGATATCAGAGAGAGAGGGAGAGGGAAAAAGAGATAGAAACATCAATTATGAGAATCATTGATAGGCTGCCTCCTGCTCTAGGGATTGAGCCCTCCCGGGCATGTGCCCTTGACCGGAATCGAACCTGGGATTCTTCAGTCTGCAGGCCGGCGTTCTATCCACTGAGCCAAACTGGCTAGGGCAGAACTGATGTTTTTAAATTTCAAATTGTCTGATCCATGCACCTGACCCAGTTCAAGGGAAACAACTGGCAGGATTTGTTGCCAGTGGGGAGATACGAACATTCAAGCAAAAAGAAGAATTTTGAAAAACTTTTATTCACCATTGTGAACTTGACAGCTTCCTAATAATTACAAACTTTTTTAATAAAGTCATGTATGGGTACAAGACCCATTCAGAGTGCAAGACAGACAGTGGATTTTAATGTTAGCAGAGTAAACAAAGTTCAGATTGTACCTTGCAAACAAACTTCAAGAAACTATAAACTGTCAAGTTTTGATGTGGTATCAAAGAAGAATATTTACAATTACCTGAAAAGACTATTAAAACACTCCTCCCCTCAACCAAAATAACATATGGCAACATATTTAATGTAGAAGCAGTAAGAGAATTTAGCCATTTTCTATTAACTCAAACATTGAGGAGGTTTGAAGAAATATAAAGCAATGTTATTTTTCTCACTAATTTTGGAGAGAAATTTAGTTGTGTTAATGAAAATATTTTATTTATACTAACATAATGGAGTTATGGTTGTTATTTTAAAATGAACTTAAATATTTTTCAAATTTCTGTTTGAATTTTACATGAATTATTGGTAGATAAAAACCCACATAAATAAAAGTTCTTTGAGGTCATTAATAATGAGTAAGAGTGTAAAAGGATCTTGAGACCAAAAAGTTTGAGAAACAGACACCTAAAAGGTCAGTCTTTCAAGCTTGATGCATCCTTCTCTATTATTTGGCTATATCTATGAAGAACAGTATCTTCTCCAGATGGCTCTGGAAAAACAATAGATGGATTCTTCCAGTTACTTTTCTTTTATTAGAGCCCTTCACAAAAATGTTCTAATTCAGTTAGCTTACTTCTGTATCTCAGTTATTTTGGTTACCTGTGAATGTATTCCAAGTTTCCTTAGAAACATATTTACAGTGAGGTAGAATAAGTACATTTCTAGGTAGTAAATAGTTGTGTAATGATTTTTAAAAATGTCACTGTGGCTTGACTGTTAGACTCTAAATTTTGTAAGGAAACAGTATCTAATATAGCAATATTTATTCAATCATTCAGTTTTAGCGGGGAGTACAGCAATGAACAAAAGTCTCAGCTCTCATGGAACTTACATTCTGGTTTTGGGGAGACAGGCAATAAAGTGAATATCAGTTGGCAGGATATGCTGTGGAGACTAAGAAAAACTAGGTAGGAAGGATAGGAAGTTATTGGTGGGGACAGTGGGGCTTGCCTTTTTATAGAAGGCAGTGAGAGAAGTCCTGTCTCTGGAAATACCTCTTCAGTTATATGGACCAACAGTTGTAAAACTCTGAGACTGATGGGCACTTGACATGGTTAAGGAACAGCAAGGAAGCCGATGTGGTGGAAGAGGGAGGAATGAGGAGAGTGATACGAGATGAGGCAGAGAAGGGGGTGGGAGGGGAGAGATACATCTATTAGTTGCCTCTTCCCTACATTATACAACAGATAATGTAGGCCTTATATGTGACTGTACGATTTTTGGTTTTTAAATCTGGGTGAGATGGAGAACCTTTGGAGTATTTTGAGAAAAACATTAACTGACTGATATTTTAATATGATCACTCTGGCTGCTTTTTGAAAGTGGAAGCAGGAAAGCCAGTTAGGAGGCAGTTATAACAAAGTGCATGGAGACAGTAGTGGCTTAGACAGTGGTATTGAGATCAAGTTAGTGTCTCCGTATGATTTGTAAAGGCAAAAGTGATTGCTTTTAGAGTCAATGTGGGTTTTAGAGATAAAAAAGGGGTTAAGATTGACTGCAGTTTTTGGTTTGAATAACTGTAAGAATGGAGTTGCCATTTATTGACATGGACAACACTGGGGCATGTTTTTCTTTTCTTTTTAAGGAGATGTTGGCAGTTAGGAGTTTGGCTTGTAAAATTTGTGATACTATCTGTATTAGTTTTCTGTGTTGCAAAACAAATCACCACAAATTTAGGGCTTAAAACACATTTATTATCTCACAGTTTCTGTGGAGTCAGGCTTGTCTTAGCTGGATCGCTGCTTCAGAGTTTCACCAGGTTACAAGCAAGGTGGCTAGTGTGGGTTCATATCGGGAGACTAGACGAGAACAATCTAAGCTCACTCAGGTTGTTGGCAGGATTCATTTTGTTGCAGCTGTAGGACTGAGAGCTTCAGGTTTCTGTCGGCTGTTGATGGGAGGCCACGGTCAACTCTTAAGAGTTCATTTGCAATTTGCTGCCATGTGGCCCTCTCCATAAGCAGTTCATAGCATGGCAGCCTGCTTCGTCTTTTTTTTCTATCCTCACCTGAGGATATATTTTCCATTGATTTCTAGAGAGAGTGGAAGGGAGGGCGGAGGGGGTGGGGAGAGACAGACAGATGGATATCGACATGAGAGAGGTACATCTATTAGTTGCCTCCCACATGCGCACTCCTACTGGGGCTGCAACTGAGGTACATGCCCTTGACCCAGAAGTGGTCCTCCAGCTGATGCTCTAATCATTTAGCAACACTAGCCAGCGCTCCTGCTTCAAAAATATATATATATATTAATTTTCCCCATTATCATTTAGCCCTCCATACTTCTCACCCCCTTCCACCCCCCCCCCCACAATCACCACTCTGTTGTCCCTGTCCCTGAGTTCTTTGTTTTCTTTTGTTGCTCAATCCCTCCATGTTCCCTGCCTCCCCCTCTTGCCCCCCCTCCCAGCTGTCACCCTGCTCTCTATGAGTCTGGTAGCCTGCTTCTTTTTTTCCAACAAGAGAGTGAGAAGAGAGTCTGCTAGCAAGACAGTCATGTAATATAACATAATCAAGGGAATGATATCCCATTCCTTTGCCATAAAACATAACGTAATCATGGGAATGGTATCCCATCATCTTTGCCTTGTTCTGTTGGTTAGAAGCCATAGGACCCTCCCACAACTCAAGGCGAGAGGATTACACAAAGACATGAACACCAGGAGGAAGGGATAATGGGGGCCCCCTTAGAGTTTGTCTGCCAAACCAAACAAGTAGATTTGTCCAGTCGGCAGTTGGATATATATGGTCTGGAGTCCGGGGGAGAGGTCCAGACTAGAAATGTAAATTTAGGAGTTGTGGATATATAAGTGGTATTTAAACTCATGGGGGTGATTTTTGGCTTCCACTAGGACAGCCGTGGGCAAACTACGGCCCGCGGGCCGGATTCGGCCCGTTTGAAATGAATAAAACTAAAAAAAAAAAAAGACCGTACCCTTTTATGTAATGATGTTTACTTTGAATTTATATTAGTTCACACAAACACTCCATCCATGCTTTTGTTCCGGCCCTCCGGTCCAGTTTAAGAACCCATTGTGGCCCTCGAGTCAAAAAGTTTGCCCACCCCTGCACTAGGATGTAGAAAGAAAAAGGTTTTTTTTTTAAACTATATTTTATTGATTTTTTACAGAGAGGAAGGGAGAGGGATAGAGAGTTAGAAACATCGATCAGCTGCCTCCTGCACACCCCCTACTGGGGATGTGCCCCAAACCAAGGTACATGCCCTTGACTGGAATCGAACCTGGGACCCTTCAGTCCGCAGGCTGATGCTCTATCCACTGAGCCAAACCGGTCAGAGCGAAAAAGTATTTTTTATAAATATGTTTTTATTGATTTCAGAGAGGGAGAGAGAGAGAGAAACATCAATGATGAGAGAGAATTATCAATCGGCTGCCACCTACATGCCTCCCACTGGGGATTGAGCCTGCAACCCAGGCATGTGCCCTGACCGGGAATCAAACCGTGAACTCCTGGTTCATAGGTCGACGCTCAACCATTGAGTGAGTTTCTTTCACAGCCAGGTGAAAGAAAGAGTATTGATCTTACCCTAAAATCAGAAGAAACTAACTTCTCTCAATCCATCAGAGATGGGATATGGTCATGGCTTACCTGTAGTAGAGGACAGGAAGAAGGCAGGTCTGTCATACGGGGAAAGAACAGTTCAGCTAAATTTTTAATGAATTGCTAACGTCTAATTGTGGGCTAGCATGGGAATAGAACCCTTGGGAACTGCAGACACAAGGATAGATAACACCCACTTGTAGGCTTTTCTCCAAGGACCTTCAACAGTTGCTCCTGAGGAAGATTAGGAGAAGCAAGGGAGACCAGGGGAAGCCTCACTAGGTGGTACAGGCCTGCCTGGACCCCTTTTCCCTGTGGAAAGCAGCTTTAAGCAATAGGGGAAGGGAATAAATCCCATTTTCCATTGTGACTGGCAGATATGAAAAGATAAAGAAAATCCATAAACCCTGAGGGAAGGGCAGGAAACTATCCTAGGTTCAGACCATTAATTTTCTTCCTACTGGGAGCAAGCCCCATCCACTAAAACTCAGGGTTGTAGGGCCTGAGACTGGGTCAGAATAACAGAGCACCTTTCCCCTGCTAGCAAGTAAATCAACAGCAGTTTACTCCTGGGGAGGGGCAAGAATATGGAGAGCGACTCTGGGGCAAATGCACAGAGAAAGCTTGAAGTTGAGGGGGGAGTAAGAACATGGAGAAAAACTCTGGCAAACCAGCCTCCACTCTAAACAGTAGGTCACAGGGGAGGAATTTGAAGCTGGAGGTGCATTTAAGGTAATCATAACAAGAAAACTAAAACCCAGCTCAATCTAAATAGATTGACTCAATCCCTACCCTCTCTTACCCCCCTCCCCCACTAAAGCTAGTAGAAGAATTTTTACTACTCATGCAAAAATTATGAAACATGTACAAATAAGCAAAACAACTGTCAAAAGTAAGAATAATAAAAAACTCAGGATGACCCAACTGTTAAAACAAAAAGAGAGTAAATTTAAAATAACAATGAATAACATATTGAAGGCTCTAGTGTAAAAGATGGACATGTATGGATAGATGGTAAGTTTCAGCAGAGGAATAGAAACTGTATGTCAACTGGAAATCCTATATAATAAGAGGCTAATATGCTAATTGTCCCCTCGGGAGTTTGACCCTCAATATGACGTGCACTGACCATCAGAGGGCGGCACAGAACGAAGGAAGGCCCCTATCAACCCTGATCGCTGGCCAGGCCTAGGGACCCTACCTGTACACGAATTTCATGCACCGGCCCTCTAGTGCTAGAAATAAAAATTATGACATACATGGAGTATGTATGGGGGCTTATTAGTAGACTTGACACAGCCAAGGAAATAATTGCTGAGCTTGAAGATAGGTCAACAGAAATTATCCAAACTTAAAGAAAAAAAAATGTGGGGAGAACAACAACAGAGCATCCCAGAGCTGTGGGACAATATCCATTGAACAGAAATACAATTAAAATCACGGGACTAGATGAGATTACTGTGGAACGAATATAATCAGAGAGAAGGAGGTTAATAGATTTCGCTCTGAGGCTTTCTAAATTTGGCGTTTGGGCCTGGGCCTGGGCCTGGCTCAGTAGTTGAGCGTCGACCTATGAACCAGGAGGTCAAGGTTCGATTTCCAGTCAGGGCATATGCCTGGGTTGCGGGCTGGATCCTCAGTAGGGTGTGTGCAGGAGGCAGCCGATCAATGATTCTCTCTCATTGATGTTCTATCTCTTTCCCTTCATCTCTGAAATCAATACAAAAAACTTTTTTTAAAATAAATAAATTTGGATTTGGGGGAGATTAAATGGGGATGGTCAGTGAGGTAAGATGAAAATCAAGAGAAATTGGGATCTGGAAATTAAGAATGAGGTGATGGTCAACTGTGTACAATGCTGCTGGTAGGTAAAATGAGGAGTAAAAAATAACTATTACACAGTCGAGCCTCATTATTCAAGGATTCTGTATTTGCAAATTCACATATTTGATCAACTTATTTGTATCCTCCAAATAAAAACTCACAGCACTTTTGTGGTCATTAGTGGAGATGCACAGAATGGTGAAAAATTTTAATCACTTGATGTACACCTTCCCAGCTGAGGTTGAAAAGACAGTGCTCTGTCTTATTTTAGCTCTCATTTTGTAAACAGTTCTTCTTTTGTGTTCTAGTTAGTGCCATTTTTTTTGCATTTTTGTACTTTTTGTTGGTGATTTTGCTGTTTAAAATGGCCTTTAGGCATAGCAGTGAGTGTTGTCTAAGTGCAAAAAGACTGTGATATACCTTATGTAGAAAATACATGGGTTAAATTAGTTACATTCAGGCATGAGTTCTAGTGCTATTGACCGTGAGTTCAGTGTTAATGAATTAACAATGTATGTATTTAAATAATGTGTCTTTCGCCCTAACCGGTTTGGCTCAGTGGATAGAGCATCAGCCTGCGGACTCAAGGGTCCCAGGTTCCATTCCGGTCAAGGGCATGTACCTTGGTTGTGGGCACATCCCCAGTAGGGAGTGTGCAGGAGGCAGCTGATCGATGTTTCTCTCTCAATGATGTTTCTAACTCTGTATCTCTCGCCCTTCCTCTCTGTAAAAAAATCAATAAAATATATTTTAAAAAATAAAAATCATCATTCTCCCCTTTTAAAAAAAATAATAATGTGTCTTTAAACATAAAACAAGGTCATGTATTGACCAGTTGGTGAAAATGTGCCCAGGTTTGCAGGAAGCTGGCTGTGTATTTTCCCTGGTAGCTGTGGTTCAGAATTTGTCAGTTCAGTGTACAAGGTGACTTTATGGAACATAACTACCACAAATAACAAGAATGGACTCTACTTGGCAGCAGGGAGTTAGTTGATTGATAATCTCGATACGAGCTATTTCAGTTTGAGTGGGGATGAAAATCTAATTGGATCCAAGAGTGCATGAAAAAAAGAGAGGAGAGAAAATGAGTAGACACAAGAAAGAAAGAAAGAAAAATAAAGAAAATGAGTAGATAAACTCAATTGACCACAAAATGGATAGACAACTTCTTTGAGGATTTTTTTGCTACAAAATAGAGCTAAAAAGTGAATTTTCTGGAGGGGGTGTAGGTTATGGAAGTTTTGTTTTTATTATTACTTTTTAAGATGGAAGTAATAGACTATTTGTATACCAGTGGGAATGATAAAGTAGAAGGGAAACATTTGATGATACAGGAGAGAGAGGGCAATCCTGCAATTATGTCCTTGAGGAGGGAAGATGAGAATTAGTAGAAAAATTTGTTTTATATGAGCACAGGCACATCATAATAAGAAAGAAAGTAAATAGATTAGGCAGGTAGATTTGAGATAAGATACCCTAAAGTTTTCTTTTGATGGCGTCTTTGTTTTTCAGTGAAATAAAATACTTTGAGAAGAACAGATGAAGGAGAAAGGATGAAATAGTCTGCTAGGACAGTAGGGACATAAGTGGACTAGGGATATGTAGTAGGATTGCTGGAGAGCATTAAAGTCCACTTGAGGTTACTGATCATGGATTTGTTAACGTAAAAAAAAAAACCACTGAAACCTGTAAAGAATTTTTGTGAGTTTATTTGAGCCAAACTGTCGACATATGCCAGGAAGCAGAACCTCAACGAATTGAGATAATGCTCCACAGAATGGCGGGTTACATCTGTATTTATACATTGCAATCAAAAGAAAGGGAGGTAGGTGGGTTACATGAAATCCATTGGTGATAGACTAGAAAGGTGGGAGAAAGCAAAGCAGGGAAACCCTGGGATTGGATAAAAAGTAAAATGATAGACACATACTTAGGTGGGTGAAGGAATTTGTGGTATCTGTCCTGGAGCCCCAGGCACATTAGGTTGTGCCCCAAGAGGGTCCAGAAAAAAGGAAGTTACAAGTTACCCAGACATTTCAAAGGGTATATTATCTTAGATGCAAAAAGACAGGCTCAGTTAAGGTAAAGGTTGACCTTGTTGGTGAAGATACTGGCCTAGAACGTAACTACCCACTATAACTGCTTTTAGTTAAAGTTTAATTTCAGACCATCCTTTGTGCTAACTTTAGGTCTCTGAGTTTGCAAGACTGCCATGCAGGCCTTCCCTGAGCTTGTCAGGTTAGCATGTGGCCCCTTTCATCCACAGATTTAAAGAGATTGAGTTTAGTTGTGTGTTTTTCTCCAGATTCAGGTATTTGCATACAGGTTACAGGCATAGAGTAGTTGAGGTATCAGGATTGTTGCTTAGTCAAAGAACTACAGTGAAGCAGGAAAAGACAAGGATATTGGAGGTGTATCAGATGTAATACTGGACTGTGAAGTTTAAGCTGTATAAGGAAGTAGGGATTTGATGGGTCAAGAGCAGGGAAGAGGGTAGGCTCAATGGATTGATTATAGGTTCCTATGGAGTCTAGGAATTGTTAAGAGTCCAATAGTAGCCCTAGCTGGTTTGGCTCACTGGATAGAGCGTCGGCCTGGGGACTGAAGGGTCCCAGGTTCGATTCCGGTCAAGGGCATGTACCTTGGTTGCAGGCACATCCCCTGTAGGGGGTGTGCAGGAGGCAGCTGATCGATGTTTCTAACTCTCTACCCCTCTCCCTTCTTCGCTGTAAAATCAATAAAGTATATATTTAAAAAAAGAGTCCAATAGTCGAGGTAGTGAGTTAGAAGTAAGTGGTACTCAGAGAGAGGGATACTTGAATTTGAGATTATGAAGAGTTGCATTTATTGGTAATGATAAGGTTTAAGTAAGTGGTTCTCAACTGGAGTGGTATTGATCCCCCACCAAGATGTCCAGAAATTTGTAGGGGTAGGGATGGGTTGCCACTGGTATTTCATGGACAGGGGCAGAGATGCTAAATGCTTTGCATTGAGCAAGATATTCCTGCACATGGAAGAATTGTTTCTAAGCAGACATTTGAGAAATGTCTGTTTATGGCAATCAGAGTGGGTGGCTGAGGACGGTGGAAGACCGGGCTTTGTAGGAGAGGAATCAAAAACAGAGGCTTGGGCATGGAAGGATAGTGGATGTTGCATATTGAAATCACCACAAATTGTATCAAGAGTAGTATTGGAGAGAATAGAGTGATTAGGGTATTAAAGTCTTAAAGAAATGAGGGCACATGACACCACACAGTCTGCTGCTATGAGTCTCAAATTTAAGAGTTTTCTGGAAGGAATTTGAATGGACAGTGCTCTGAGAGTAGCAATGAAGAGCAAAGGAAACACCCACCCTATCTATAGGATCATGGTAGATAAGTGCAGGAGAGAGCCACAAGGGAGGCAGTGTTCATCAGTGGAGAGCTAAGGTTCAATTATGGCAAGAACGTGAAGGGGAGGGACTCAATTCTTAATAAATTTCATTTAATTACAAAGTGTATGTAGATTGAGAGGCAGTCTTGCTTTGTGGACACAACAATGGATGCAATCAGCTCTGGTTTGAATGGTGATTTTGTTACTTAGTAACTCTGGAACATTGACTAAGTCACTTAACTTATTTATTTATTTATTTATTTTTTGGTCACTTAACTTATTTAGACTTGATATTCATCATCTGGAAATTAAGGGCATCAGACTTGATGAACCCGAAGGTCTTATCCAGCTCATAACTTCCAGTAATTCTCATGTTGTAGGTGAATTTGTATACTTGAACCATGTGACAATGATGGCAGAAACAGCTAACATTTATTGAGTGTCCATTGTTTGCCAGGTGCATTTCTAAGCATTTTACATGCTTTAATATCTTCAACCCTCATATCAGCCTCACTACCTGCTTTTATAATTGCCATTTTAGAGGTCACACAACCAGTAAAGCTAGAGACAAAATTTGAATTTCAACCATTTGACTTCTGTCACAGTTTGGTTTTCCTAGGAAGCTGATTATGAGATGGAGATTAGCGTGCAGAAGTTTTATTGGGGAGTCCTCTAGGGATTACCACCTTTGGAATGGAAAGAAAGGAAGAAAAGGAAGCAGGATTGAGCAGAGGGAGGATTCACTCTCAATGAATGCCTCAACCAACCCCATATCTTTAGCTAAGATAGTTCTTTAAGAATTGGGTTAAGGAGCCAGCCAGGCCTTTGTATCCCTGCATGCACCAGTCATTGGATCTTGAGAAGGGGGGAATGTGCAACCTGGAGCAAGGTGACTCTCATCATCCAGGGCAGTTCCAAAGAGAACTGACAACTGAACACTGTCTGCCAGCAGCTGGGGAATAAGTCTTTAGTGAAAGGGGATCTGAAAAATATATCATAGTGTCTCCTACAACTCCAGAGTCTGTAATCACCAGTCCTTTGTTTCCTCGAGGCAGAGGATGAGGAAAGTGAGGATAGTTAAAGAAATTACATATAAACTTGACTCCAAAACATTAATGTTTTTTTAATTGATTTCAGAGAGGAAGGTAGAGGGAGAGATAGATAGGAACATCAATGATGAGAGAGAATCATTGATCGGCCGCATCCTGCACACCCCACACTGGGAATTGAGTTTATAACCTGGGCAATGTCCCAACCAGGAATCGACCCATGACCTCCTGGTTCATAGGTCGACTGAGCCATGCCGACTGGGGAGCTCTAAAACATTTTTAAAACAGATTGATCTTCATTCCATTAATAATTTTGACTTGAGCCCTGACCGGCTTGGCTCAGTGGATAGAGCATCGGCCTGCGGATTGAATGGTCTAGGGTTTGATTCCGGTCAAGGGCATGTACCTTGGTTGCAGGCACAACCCCAGTAGGGGGTGTGCAGTAGGCAGCTGATCGATGTTTCTTTCTCATCGATGTTTCTAGCTCTGTATCCTTCTCCCCTCCTCTCTGTAAAAAAATAAATAAAATATATTTTTTTAAAAATAATAATTTTGACTTGAGAATTTAACCCAAGGTTTGTCCAGGGATATGCTAAGAATGTGTTTGTGTGCAACAGAACTTTTGGTAATCCTTTCTTACCTGGAAATTCTCCATCTAATGTCTTGGATATTCTTGGTCATCTGGGTTTTACTTTTTGGTAAAGACAGATCCTCCTGTAGAGTGAGTTAGAAATCTAGGTAAATTTATTTAGATGTTTCCAGCAAGCTGGTAAAGGGAAGTAGAAGAATAATTTTTCTTTATTTGCTTAACAAGGTCTTTCACAGAGCCCAAAGTTTTAAATTTTGATTAGGTCCAATTTATCAGTTTTTCCTTTTATGGATTATCCTTTTGGTATCTCAGAACTCTTTGCCTAGTCCTATATTTCAAAGATTTTTTTCTCCTATTTTTTTCTTGAAAGTTCTATATTTTACATTTAAGTCCATGATTCATTTTAAGTTATTTTTTAAAAATATTTTTATTGATTTCAGATAGGAAGGGAGAAAGAGATAGAAACATCTATAATAATAAAAGCGTAATATGAAAATTGACCGAATGGCTGAATAGCGGAACGACCGTCCGGATGTCCTTCTGGACAACTTCTGGACAAAGCTGGGGCTGCGAGAGCCAAGGCAGCCAGGGCTGGGAAGACCTACTCTTGCACAAATTTTGTGCATAGGGCCTCTAGTCAATGATGAGAGGGAATCATCGATTGGCTGCCTCCTGCATGTCCCCTGTTAGGGATCAAGCCCACAACCCGAGCATGTGCCCTTGACCGGAATCAAACCTGGGACCCTTTGGTCCACAGGCTGACACTCTATCCACTGAGCCAGCAGCGGCACGGTGCACGAATTAGTGCGAGGGTGGGGTCCAGCCGGCCCACCCTGATCTGGGCCTTTCAGGCTGGCCAGGGGAGGGGCCACAGGCAGTTGGCCAGCAGGCCCCGCCCTCTGGTGAAACTCCCGTGGAACTCTTGGTTGAGAGGACAATTTGCATATTATCCTTTTATTATATAGGATTATGTTTTATTGATTTTGGATTTTATTTGTTGTTAGTATTTAGAAAGGCAATTGATTTTTGTTTATTGATCTTGTACCTTGCAACATTGCTGAACTCATTCTAGAAAGGATGATTTTTTTTTTTTACTATTCTATGGGATTTTCTATATAGACTGTCATGTCACCTGAAAATAGAGATAGTTTTATTTTGTCTTTTCCAATCTGTATGCATGTTATATTTTTTTTTTTTTGCCTTATTGCACTGGCCAGAGCTCTGTTGAATAGAGTTGTAAGAATGGATATCTTTTCTTTTTTTCTAATTTTAAAGGAAAAGCATTCATTCTTTTATCATTAAGTCTGATGTTAACTGTATTTTTTTATGCAGTCTTTTTAAAATTTTATTTTGGAGAGAGAAAGGGAGAGAGAGAGACAGACAGACATCAATGAGAGGGAAACTGATCGGCCACCCCCTGCTGGGGATTGAGTCTACAACGTGAGCATGTGGTCTGACTGGAAATCAAACAAGCCACCTCTCGGTGCATGGGACAGTGTTCAACCAACTGAGCCACACCAGCCAGGGTTATGGTAGGTTTTTTTAATAGATGCTCTTTGTGAGTTTGTGTAAGTTCCCTTCTATTCCTAATTTTACAAGAGTTTTTTTCATGAAATGATGTTATATTTGTCAGATGCTTTTTCTGCATCAATTGTTGTCATTGTATGATTTTTTTCTTTGACCTGTTAATGTGGATTACATTGGTTGATTTTCAGATGTTAAACCAACCTTACATACCTGAAATAGCACTTGGTTATGGTGTTACATTCTTTTTATATGTGCTGGATTCTGTTTGCTAATATTTTGTTGAGGATTATTGCATCTGCATTCATTAGAAATATGGTGGTCTATGGTTCTCTTATTTTTTAATGTCATTGGCCTCATAAAATGAGCTAGAAAATATTCCTTTATCTTTTCTAGAAAAGATTATACAAAATCATTTTTCTACTGAAAATGTTTGGTAAAGCTCTCCAGTGAAACTCAGGCCTGGAAATTTTTTTGGAAGGGTTATTCAGGCTATTACATCTTATTTAAGTTTTGGCAGTTTGTGGTTTTCAAGAAGTTGATGCATTTCTTCTGTGTTGTCAAATTTATAAATATAGTGTTCCCTTGTTACCCATTTAATGACTGTGGGACTTATGATATTCCCTGTTTCTTTATTTTTTTAATCCTCACCCGAGGATATTTTTTCCCTTGATGTAGAGAGCGTGCAAGGGAGGGGAGGGAGAAAGAGAGAGAAACATTGATGTGAGAGAGACACATGAATTGGTTGCCTCCCAACAAGAGTGAGGGATTGAACCTGCAACTCATTGTGAACCAAATCTGTGACCCTTCTGTGCTCGGGTCAATGCTCTAGACACTGAGCCATGTCGGCTAGGGCTTCCCTTTTTCTTTACTTATATTGGTGATTTGTGTCTTCTCTTTTTTCTCTTTGTCCGTATTGCCAGAGGTTTATAGATTTTAATGATTGTTCCCTAAAGAACTAGCCTTTTGTTTTATTGGTTTTTCTATTGTTTTCTAGTTTTTAATTTTTTTTATTTCTACTCTTATAATTTTTATTCCCCTCTGCTCACTTTGGATTTATTTTATCTTTTTCTAGTTTCTTTTTTAAAAAAATACGTTTTTATTAATTTTTAGAGATGGAGGAAGGGAAACATTAATCTGCTGCTGCCTCCTGCATGCCCCCTACTGGGGATTGAGCCCGAAGTCCAGGCATGTGTCCTGACCGGGAATCAAACCAGTGACCTCTCGGTTCATGGGACGATACTCATCTAACTGAGTCACACCAACCAGGGCAAGTTAACTACTTTTTTAGTGATTATCCCAATTACAGCATGCCTACGTAGTAAAGTCTAAAATTAATGAATACTTTAGTCTTCTCTCAGATGATCCAGTGACCTTAGAACTTCCTAACTTGTTATCATTGTTAGGACTTAATTTTATCTTTTTACCTTTTAATCCCATAAAACATCATATTTATTTTATTTAGTCAGCATTGCTTCTCCCCACCCCCACATATTTATCACGTTTGTTGCTCTTCATTCCCTCTTACATACCTAAGCTTCTTTACTTTTACAGCTTCCATTATGTTATGTTTAGGTATGGAAATTTTTTTTTATTCCACATGGGCGTTATTAGGCTTCTTGAATCTATGAATTGGTGTCTATCATTATTTATATAACATTTTCAGCCATTATCTCTTCCAATTTTGTCCCTGATCCACTCTTTGTCCTTCTCACTTTATCTTCTATCTCTTAACCCATCATATGTTTTCCATCTATTTGTCTGCCTGGGAGATAATTTCTTCTTACCTGTCACCCAGCTCATTAATTCTCCCATTGGCTTTGTCTAAACTGCTGGTATATCTGAACAATAGGTTTTTTAAATTTCAAGTATTATATCTTTATTTATAGAACATCTTTTTGGTTCTTTTTCATATCTATTATAGTTTTCTGTTTCCTGAAGATATTTTAAAGTTTGTCTTAAAATAAGAGAATCTACTGTTTTGTTTTTTTTTAACACAGTAAGCATAATCCTATATAATAAAACCCTAATATGCAAATTGACTGAAGAGCAGAATGACCGGTTGTTATGATGCGCACTGACCACAAGGGGCAGACGCTCAATGCAGGAGCTGCCTCTGGCTAGGGGCAGCTCCTGCATTGAGCATCTGCCTCCTGAGAGGGAGGGAGGCGATTGGTGGCAGCAGCGGAGAAGGGTGGGGCCAGCCAGCGGGGCGGCGCCAGGCCGTCAGCCAAGGTGGGTGCCAGTGGGAGCCCCCCGATCGCCCTGCCCTCCGGTCGCCCCACAGAGGGCCCTGATTACCAGCCAGTCCTAGGGATCCTACCCTATATATTGGGAACAGTCTCTTAGATTTAAAAATTAAAACCTGGCAAGGCAGCATGAGTGGCGGGGGGGGGGCGGCGGGGAGGTTGGGGGTTAATGGGAAATGAGTACACATTTGTAATACCTTAACCAATAAAGAAATTAAAAAAATAAAACCTGGCAAGGCTACTCTAACACTGAAAAAAACAGGATGATGCAGTGATGATATGCATGGACTCTGGCTGGCACATTTTGTGGTCATCCCTGATTCTGACACTTATAACTGTGTGACAAAGCCAATTACTTAACTTCTCTCTGCTTCAGTTTTTCCACCCATAAGATGGGGAAAATGGTACTACTGCCTCAGAAGGATTGTGTTACGTACTACTTTTTATAATCAGCGCAAAAAAATGTAGCTGCCCATATAACAGCAAGATGCCTTTCACCTGTATGAAAAGTATGGTCACTGGTGCATGCAGTGTCCTGAATTGTGAGAGGGATGTCCGACTGCCAGTTTAGACCCGACATCCCCCAAGGGGTCCTGGATTGCAAGAGGATGCAGGCCGGGCTGAAGGGGCCCCTCCACCCCCCTCCCCACATGAAATTCATGCACTGAGCCTCTAGTTGTTCTATAATCTGTTTGATGATGTCAATATATAAGATCACTAGGGTCTGATTCTGCTGTCTTTTTTTGCTTCATGCTCAGGTGCCTTCTGTGACTGGTTATTTTTTATTCTTTACTGTCCATTAATCTTGAAATATTGAAAGGGAGTTCCTTTGTGGCCAAGGACGAGAGTGCCTTTCTCCCAGAAGAATTTACTATTCCTCATACCTGAGGAACTATTTTAGGGTTTGAGGCTTTTGTCTTTTTGGTCCATAGTGATGTTAACTTGGGCTGTAAATCTGCTGGAGAACTAGTTAAATCTTCTTCAATCCTTCCCTCCCCCACACCCACACAACTTTTCTTCTGTTACCTTACCCTGAGTGTGTGACCTTTTGGAAGTTCCAGTTTAATAGGGATCTCTTATCTAACTAGAGCAGTGGTTCTCAACCTTCTGGCCCTTTAAATACAGTTCCTCATGTTGTGACCCAACCATAAAATTATTTTCGTTGCTACTTCATAACTGTAATGTTGCTACTGTTATGAATCGTAATGTAAATATCTGATATGCAGGATGGTCTTAGGTGACTCCTGTGAAAGGGTCGTTGGACCGCCAAAGGGGTCGCGACCCACAGGTTGAGAGCCGCTGATCTAGAGAAAACCCTGGCCTTTAGGTCCCTCTCTCTTTTGAGAACAATTCAGGTCTGCCTTGATAGGTGATTCTGTTTACTTTACTTGTTTTTGCTCTAGCTCAGATTTTGGCCTGGTAATTTAGAATAGAGTCTTTAGAATATAAGTGAAGCACAGGACAGAGAAGTGTCAAGAAATATGAAGTGTCTGAGACTTGACCCTGCAAGCTAATAAGCTAGATTGCCTCTCATGGATGCTGGCAGAAGACATGAGAATCCTGGTTCAGAGAAAATTGACTTTATAACTTGTTGCACAGCAAACAGCATGAGCTTCATGTTTGCTCAGTTCCCCTTTCCTTCCCAGTTCCATGGGGTAATGCAGAGTGGTTCAGATGCTGTACTTGGAGTGGGTTTGTATCATTGCTGAGTGGGACTCCAAGCTTAGGAGACACCAAACTTTTAAAGAGCTGTTAGCAAACCTGTCCAACCTTTATCCTCAAGGAAGACTTACCTTTATTATTCTGGAAAGCAAACAAATCTGCCCTTTGCCTTGAAGGGAAATCTAATTTGTCACCCAAAGCTGTTCACCATGTCAACATCCTTGAAAAGATAGTCCAGAACAAAAGTTGTCAGTGCCTCTTCTCAGAATATTCACAGAAACATCCTTAGAGAATTGTCTTTCAACCAGAAGAATGTAACAATATATCTCCTTTTTGTCCCACCCTCTCCCTGTTTCTGTCTTCCCAACATTTTTTTCTAGATGACAGCAAACTAGATGATTTTATTCTTTTACTTTTGCCATACATATTCCCCTTCTTTTTGCACACACACACCCCCTCCCATACACTCTCGCATAGATTTGTTTGGTGTGAAATTTTGCTTTTCAGACAGGTTTTTAAGAACAAATAAATGCCATATGTTAAGATGTGTGTACAGAAACAGTATATTTAAAACTTTTTAATTAGTGTCTTTGTGATTGGCATAGAAGGCAGTAACTATGGCTGTTATCTGGGTTTTTTGTTTGTTTTTTATCTTGAAGGTCTGTCATAGCACCTGGCCTGTAGGTAACATTTATTGAGTTTTATTATCTGTTTAATCCAGAATCTTAGTCCTCAAATTCAAAATATAATAGTGCCTAGATTTGTTTATCTAATCTATCCCCACTCCAATACTCTAGAGTAGTAGTTCTCAAAACATGGTATACATTCCCCATCATTGGTGGTATTCCAGATCTCTTTAGATAATGATAGATGGATGAATATTTCTATTTTATTGTGTTGAATTCAAAGACGTTATATCTCTTATTTGAAAATTGGGAAATTGGCTGAAACAAGATGGATTGTCAACAATGAGAACGGCCTTATTAAAATTTAGAGAGAGAAAACATTTCTCCCTGGTCATGCTGGCCTGAGGAATCTGGGAAGGTTGACATTATCTCCTGCGCCTTACCCCTTATTGTTGGTTGGTTGGCTGGAAATAAGAAAATTGGTCAAATGTACTGAAGTGAGGAAATACAGAATTCATTTTAGAAAAGTCAAAGATATACCCAGAATAAATGATAGGAATAACTTCACTAAATTATAATGTCCAAAATTGGGAGATATTGCATTAATTCAATGCTTTATTTAGGATCTAATGTGCCAGTTGGGATAACAACCGGGCTGAGAATACAGTGTGGAGCAAAAAGAGGCAAGTTCCTCATTCATGGCACTTGCTGTTAGTGGAGGAGACAGGACATAGGCCAGATATTCACCAAGATGCAAAACTAACTCTGAGAAGTGCTACAAAGGATTGTACATAGAACACATAGGATAGAATGAGAGACTATAATAGGGAATTTGACCTGTTGGGAATAAGACAGCCTTGCTAAGGAAGTTATGCTTGAGTTGTGATCTGAAGGATGAGTAGTTGCTAACTTTCCAGGAAGTAAGGGAAGACCTTTCTAGGCATGTGAGGGAATATCTATGCCAAAACCTTGTGGTGGGAAAGAGCATGAAAAGTAGAAGGGACTATCACTCTCTACTGTGGGCAGAACTAGGGAAACGTGGTTTCAGATGAAGCAGGAGATAGGAAGCAGTCATTCTATGCAGGGATTTGTGTAGGCTAGGGTGAGAGCTTTTAGATTATTGGTTTTAAAATTAAAAAGAATATTTAATAAAAACATTTTTCCTCTCATTTTTATAGTTAACCCTGTAGTTATGGCAAGTGGTACTGGTTTTTATAGTAAAATAAGGCTTTCTTTTTTAAAATATATATTTTATTGATTTTTTACAGAGAGGAAGGGAGAGGGATAGAGTTAGAAACATCGATGAGAGAGAAACATCGATCAGCTGCCTCCTGCACACCTCCTACTGGGGATGTGCCCGCAACCAAGGTACATGCCTTTGACCGGAATCAAACCTGGGACCCTTCAGTCTGCAAGCCAACGCTCTATCCACTGAGCCAAACCAGTTAGGGCTAAGGCTTTCTTTTTAAGTACCTTTGAGTTTACTAATAAGTGAATAATTGTATAGGAGATAATATGGTTTTGTGATTCTCCTAAGAGCATGCTGTTGAGTGTGAATTTTTTTTAAATTTTATTTCAGAGAGAGGAAGGGGGAGAGATTATAACATCAATGATGAGAATCACTGATCAGCTGCCTCCTGCACGCCCCCTACTGGGGATTGAGCCCGCAACCTGGGCATGTGACCTTGACTGGAATCAAGCCTGGGATCCTTCAGTCTGCAGGCTGACACCCTATCCATTGAGCAAAACCAGCTAGGGCGAGTGTGAATTCTTTACTACAATACATTTTAAGGGTTTATTATGTGTAATTCCTGGATGTCCAAGGGTCATTTGAATCTTTTTCTTTTTTTAGTCCTCACCTAAGGATATGTTTATTGATTTTAGAGAGAGAGGAAGAGAAACATCCATCAGTTACCTCCCATATGTCCCATGACTGGGGATTCAACCTATAACCTAGATATGTGGTCAGTTGGTTGGAGTGTCGTCCCATACACCAAAAGGTTGCAGGTTCATTCCCTGTCAGGGCATGTAGGGGAGGCAACTGATTTTTTCTTTCTTTCTTTCTTTCTTTCTTTCTTTCTTTCTTTCTTTCTTTCTTTCTTTCTTTCTATCTATCTATCTATCTATCTATCTATCTATCTATCTTCTCTCTCCCTCCCAACTTCCCTCCCTCTAAAAAAATAAATTTTTAATTAAATAAAATTTAAAATCAGTCCCTCAGTCACACTAGCTACATTTAAAATGCTTGATACTCACATGTGGCTATTGACTACCATATTGGATAGTTCGGACATAGTTTCATCATAGCAGAAAGCTCGGTTAGTGCTGAAAAGTGATGAGTGGAGGCAGTCATCTGTGTTTCGTGCTCCTTTGAGAGAAATCTCAGGATTTAGATGATCACCTTTGAGAGTGAGGGTAGGAAGACACCAGGCTTTGGGAGCCTGAGTAATGAGCATTTTGTATTTTTGAGGTTAGAACAGTGGTAAGGGGGCAGGATAACTGCAAGCTAAAACAAAATTTGGTGCTTTTTTTCCCCTTTCTGCCTGCCAGACGCATAGTCTGCACAAAAATCACTAAGATTGCCAGAAACCTGGAGAAATTATTGCTTTTATTCTTTTAGAAATGTAAATTAATCCCATTAAGGTTTTCCCCATTAGTTGAGTGAGTGGCTTCAGTTGGAGTCTGAAAGGTAAGGGGACTCTTGTTTGTTGTTCTGTCATTGTTGTTTTTCTTTGTTGTTTTATTTTGTTTTTAGATTTGGACCCTTAAGATTTGTGAATTCTGTTTATTTTTACCCTTTGGTTTCTGTAGCCCCTATGGAGTACTATCAAAGCGAAACAAAGCTGGACACTTGTTAAAGACAGCAAGATGGATTTCATTCAGATTAGTGTAGTAGGGAAGAAAGACTCCAGCATAAATTGAGCTCAACTTTGCTGAATCAAAAGGTGGGAGCCTTTTTAAACACTGGGGTGTGCTAGGTGTTAGGTAGGGAAGTTGGTCTTTGTGATGAAGGCATCTGTTTTACTAATTGGTGCTTATCAAAGTTAGACTCCTACCCTCCCACAGAGACAGGGAGACAAGAGCCCTATCCTTCCTGGTGATTACATTTCAAGGGATTGTCCCGAAATCCTTGAGAAAGACATATCTGGGTTGTAGAAGGATTTCCTGTTAAGGATCAAAGAAAGGACTTATAACTGCAAGTTTTCTAAAGTAAATGGTCTAAGGAAAATCAGGTCAAGGGCCTATAGTCAGGTTTTGGCTAAAACAAACAGTAAATTCTTTTGCAGCATTGAACTTTCTTGGGTCTGCATTTTAAGGGACTGGTGGTCATCCTAGGGACATGACCTTGAGCTTATAGACATTGTGCTAGAATTTGGTCATGTCCTTATTGTGTGTGTTGGGGTAGGATGGATTCCTTTGTGCTGAGAACTTGCATTTCTCAGTAGCTAGGTAAAATTTTATATTCAGAATTTCATGACTTGGGCATTTTGGGGTAATGATAGACTGGAATTTAATCTGATCTTGGGAAGGGGAAAAGGCCTTTAATGAAAGAGAATAAGGCATAGTTTGGGGACCTGATACAGACGGGAGCAGTCGGGAAGGTTGACTTTCAGGACCTGAGAAGCAAACTTGGTTTTTTTGTGATTTTAAGTCCAAGATGAATAGTATGGGCCAGAGTAGTCCAGAGGAAGGCGAGAGATCTTTGTTAATATCTGAGAAAGCTTCTTGAAAGAGGAATCTGTCCAGGAAAGCCTTGAGAGATAATGGGTGGGCTTTTCTTGATTTAGCATTTTATTATATTTCCATGAAACCCCATTTAATTTCCCCAGAAATAAATTATGATCTCATGATTCATTTATTTACTTGAAATATCTTATTTTTCTTTAAAGACATTGCCCAAAGTTGGTATTTCTCTCACTTTTTGACTCTTGGTTGGTTTTCAAACAGAGCTCTTAAGAATAACAAATTCTAAAGAAGCCTCTGTGTTTTTGCACAGTCAATTCCTCTGTCCAAAATACCTTTCCATGCTCTCCACCATACACACCTTCAGGGAATTGTTTATCCTTCAAAACCCAGATGAAGTACCATGTCTTCTTTGCTCCCACACTACAGTCCTCTTCCTTTTTCCTCTTATATGATAGCTCTGATTCTGATGGTTGTAATTAGTTTGTACTCTTAACCCCCTAGTGCAGTCTCCGGCCCATAGAAGATGCCTAATGTTCGGTTAATAGGTGTGGTTAAATATAATAAGCTCTCAAATGTGTTTTCCAGTGTTAAGAACTCAGCTATCTTATGTGCATAGGTACAGTATATATTTTGTTAATTGAATTTTTATTTGTTCTTAGATGTCACTAAGAGGATCTGCGCCAGTGACAATTGTACCTCTTCCTGGAGAGCAAGTACAGGTTCAGGGGGTCATCCAGACAGCTCAGTCTTCTGTAATTCACCCACCACACGTGCAAACGGTACAGAAATTCAAAGACTTAGTGGTTGAGAGAGGGGACTTTTATACCCTGAGTCTCCAGACACATTGAAGTTGTGTAGTTACTATATTATAAACCAAGATATAAAATCAAGGACATTAGACAAACAAATGAAGCAAATAGAAAAGATTTAGAATTTCTAGTTTCATATATATACTATCTGGTGAAAATAGAAGATAATTTTGGGGGAAATTATTGCTTAGAACTTAAGGAAATTAATTTCTTCAGGGAAAGCACTTTTTTTTTTTAAATTATCAGTAGTGGTATCTATCCTTCATAAAAATGAGAATTCTGAAGCAAGGCTGTTAATGTTAGCACTCATCTTATAAAGTAAGAAAGTACCTACCTTATGCTTTATGGAGGTCAGATAAAAGAAAGTTCTCTCTTGGTAGAGGAAAGTTCTTATTTACATCTACCTTCATATTAACACCTGACAACAGTAGGAAGGAAAGAGCCATCCTGGGCTCCTATTCTTTCTATTCTTTCTCCCTATTTTATCTTATGGCTCCTGTGAATCCCATAATGCCTTTGGACATCTCATTTTTAGAAGCACCTGTCCTAGAAGAAATGCTCATTTTCCCTTCTGAATATATGGTGTCTGGCAATGTTGTCAGCTCTAGGAGCTGCATTTTTATGTGTTTTTTGTACATGAAAGGTGGCTGCTGATTGGATTTTTGAGTTTTTGTATGAAGGTTTTACTCTTATTTACTAGTGCTGTCATTAAAGAGAAATACTTAATCTCAGTCTTAGAAATTATTTTCTTGAGTTCAGTGAGAGGCTTTGGAGTAAACTTAGGGACAGTGAAAACAGTTAAAGGTTTAGATTAAAAATGGTATATCCACGATGCTTAAGGAAACAAAAAAGTGAGATTTTTCTTAATCTAATCATTACTTTGTTACTTGTTACTCTTATTAGTTATTAATTATTATAAGTTGTGACCAGTTCTTTCTTTTCTATCAAAAAATAAGAATTAATGTAAGATATAAATAAGTAGTTGTACACTAGAACTTGTATTTAACAACTATAAAATGTAAAACAAGCTTCTCTGGAAAGTTAAGATCTAAGTCTAAATAATTAGGGAAGACTTTCTGTAGATAGTAAATTTGTTATGTCCTTTATAGAAGCCTGTTTGGATTATTTTATCTTTTTAAATGAAGGTGAAGTCAGATATAACGATGCAAATTTAGACAAGTGTTGGGAAATTTAATACATTTTAAAAATTGAAAATAACTTGTTTTCTTAATTGTAGATATTATTGTAAGTTAAAACTTGCATGTGATTATTGTGTTGACATAGTTTTAAAGGATTTGTTACTAATACTAGTTAACATTTAATGTGTGCTTGCTGTGTACCATGCACTAAGTCAGTGGTTCCCAAACTTATTTGGCCTACCGCTCCCTTTCCAGAAAAAATATTACCCTGGAAATTAATTTTTTAAAAATTTTAATAGCAATTAAACAGAAAGATATATGTATTAATGTTTCTACCTTTTTCGTAAAATATAGTAAAGAAAGGTGTAAATTAGAAACATTGAAGTTTGAAATTATGAAACTATTTATTGAACTCAGAATAGAAAGGTAATACAAAAAAAGTTAAAAAACAAATGCACCTGTGGCCATCACTGCCCCCCTGGATCGCTGCAGCGCCCACCAGGGGGCGGTAGCGCCCACTTTGGGAATCACTGCACTAAGTGCTTTACATGTATTACTAACTCATTTAACTGTGAAGTGAGGTAAAGTTATTACAGATTTTTTTAAGTAGCACATGTTTATACCTGCCCTTGCCATTGACCTCTACCTTGCTAAATCTAATGGTCTGTTTTCAGTCCTTGTTTTACTTCACTTGTTAGCACCATCTGACATGGTTGATCATTGTTTCCTCCTCAGTACACCGTTTTCTCCCCTTTTCCAAGGACATCTCACTCACTGAGTATTCCTCCTACCTCACTGATGGCTTGTTCTGTTTCATTTGCTGGTTCCTCCCCTTCTTCCCGTTAGTATTCCTGGATTTTGTTCTTGGTCCTTTTCTCTATATTTTTCCATGATTGAGCTTTTATCCAGTTTTAATGGCTTTAAGGACTATCTAAAGAGCTGTGACTTCCAAATTTATATGAAGTCCAGACTTGTTCCCTTACTCACAGGTTTGCACATTCAGTAATCTCCTCAATGTCATTATCTAATAGTGAGATATTAGTTGGATACTTAATAGTATTTCAAAATTAACATGTCCAAAATCCAAGTCAGATAGCATGTTTGAAAAAACACCTCTGAGTAATGTGCAACAGTATAGAAATAGGGTGGAGATAAGAGATTGGTCTTTACAACTCTAGTAAAATAGCGTTGCTTTATTTTGGGATAGACGTTCTTCTTAGTTCTGAGCTAGTTGCCCTACATGTTCCCTTAATTAGTTTGGCTCCTTGAAATAAACTTTCTCCTTTCCATTTCCTTTTGTTTCTTTCTTTTAGGCCTTAGATTGACAAGTAAATTTGGGTAGTAGGAGACAAAATCATTGTTTCTAAAAGTAAAAATCGAATTCTTTTCCACCTGCATTGTTCATCATAGTAAATCTAGTTCTATTTTTTAGGTATCATCTTTATCAGAAAGTGAAGAATCTCAGGACTCATCTGATAGCATAGGCTCCTCACAGAAAGCCCACGGGATCCTAGCAAGACGCCCATCTTATAGGTGAGTCCTTTCATATCAAACCCTGCGTGCGCTATAATACCAAATGATTTCAAGTGGTGCTGTGTAAAAACAAACTATATAAAGAGGGAGCATGTGTGTATATAAGAAGGGGATTATTAAAACAGATTGGAGCCAGATTATAAAGGGCCCAAGTTGCTGTGCTAAAGAAGAATTTAGACCTATCTTTTGACAAAGTATTAGATTTCCACATTTACCTTTAGAGAGTTAACTTTAATAGCAATATGAAAGGAGGACTACAGATTTTAGGAATTTTAAATTCCTAACTCTGGGCCTTTGTTCCTATGTGTCCCTTTGCTGAAACACATTGTTCTACATTCTGCATAACTCCTTCATATACTTGAGTCCCCACTTCCTCCTGGAAGCCTTCTCTGATCTAATTACCTTCTCTCCAACTCTCCCCCTACCTCGAGACTTTAGGTTAAGTTTTTCTTCTGTGGCATCCTTTTACTGACCTTCTGTTACAGTACTTATCCTGTTGGAAATCCAGTTTATTTTTTTATTGATTTCAGAGAGGAGGGGAGAGATAGAAGCATCAATGATGAGAGAGAATCATTGTTTGGCTCCTCTGCAAGCCCCTTCTGGGGATCAAGCCCCCAAACCGAGTATGTGCCCTGACCAGGAATTGAACTATGACCTCCTGGTTCATCAGTCAACCGTCAGTGCTCAACCACTGAGCTACACTGACTGGCCTGGCAAGAAATCCAGTTTATTTAAGGCACGGCCCATGTATTATTTTTTCTGATCCAAGGGCCTAGCAAAGTGACAATACAAGATTAGTATCATTAATTGTTGAATGAATGGAAAACTGGAAGTAGTACAACCAACTGACAGAAGGCTGTTGGAATGATACGGGTGATTTCACATGGGAAGTGGGATAGTTTTGGAGTGGATGTATTTGAGACAGTTTGTGGTAGAACTGACAGAACTAATGACTAGATGATGGGTAGGAGGAATAGGAGACAGGGTGAAACGCTGTGTTTGAAACAGAAACATATGCAGTAAAATTTTTGTTAATATTGATTTTTTTAGAGAGAGGGGAAAAGAGAGAGAGAAACATCAGTGATAGAAACATCAACATCGATTGGCTGCCTCCTGATGCCCCCTATTGGGGAGCAAGCCTGAAACCTGGTGTCTTCCTGGTACATAGGTTGACACTCAACCACTGAGCCCCTCCAGGCTGCAGTAAGATGTTTGATGTTATGAGAGAACTACAAGTATGGTGTAGTCATTCCTGCCTGGTGGAATGAGTGGGAAATACTTCATAAAAGATGTCATTTAGATCACCACCAATCTGATAAATTTTGTGAGATATACGGCGGGAAAAGAGCTTTTTAGGCTGAGGGAAGTGTAATCAAAGGTAGGTTGTATGATAAAAAAGAGACTGGCCTGTTCTGAAAATTGGAAATTTAATGTGCAGGGAGGAAGCAGAGGTTTATATATAAAAAAAAAAAAAGGTCAACTGCAACCAGCTTACTTAGAACCTTGTTTCAAAATGGAAATATATGTACGAGGCAAAAACATGTAAGACAGGAATGGTCTGTTAGTTTGCAAATTGGCCCCTGGATACAGAGGGCAAAGAGAGACCAAAGAAAGAGGTAGACCACTCCACATTAGTAGGTGGGAGGTTTAATAAGCAAGGGAACTTACTTAAGGGGCTTTCCTTTTCTTTTTATCTTTCTTCTCTATGTAGGAGAAATATACTACTACTCAACCTCTACTGTAAGGTTGGCAGCCCTGAGAACTCCTTTTATGTAGCATGTTATGGAGGTATTCCTGCTCTTAAGGGGCTTTTCTTAAGTGGCTGCATAATGAGTAGATCTTCTACCTGCCCACCAGAATCTTGAAAGTTGGTTTTTTTTCAATATGAGGCTTTTATTATACATCTTAATAGTTTCACAAACAGGTGTGACAAATCATTTGGCATCCCGGTGTTTCTATAGCTGGACAACTTAGATCTTATTCATCAGCCTGCTGAACTGTTCCTTTTTCAGAAACATAGATACTATCCAAAAAATTATCTGATATCCTTGTTTTTAACTGTTGTGGCTTGCACAAAGCAGCTGAATTTGATACAAGTTCAATGTCATTTCCTTCAAGAATCAACTCATCTTTCTGGGCTTGAGATACTGAACAAGCAACGCCTAACCTCATCCAAACTCTGTGGATGTATTTTTCGCCCCCAAAATTTCTATTTTCAACAAGAGAACCATTCTCCTGAATAACGACGTTGATGGGGAAGTGAGCGTTGTAACAGAAGCCCAGTGTAACACCCTTGATCATGTTCTGTACCTGACAGCAGATAGTTCGAACTGTGGCGAGTTCCTTTCTGTTTTCCCACCATTTGTCAACCCCGAGCCTCTTTTTCTTTCCAAGGAGACTGAGCTCTACATTGATGTGGTTGAAGTCCCTCTGCAGGGTGCCTCTGGAGCCCTTCACAATAACTGTGCGTCCCTTCAGAGTGATGTCCACAGTCTGATTGCCCAGAATGGTCTTCATCCTCGCAGTAGATGTGGCAAAGAGCTCTTGAAAGTTTATGGAGGAGCCTGAACTGAGTTCAGTCACATATACCCTTACTTATGAGTGATCACCAGCCAAACTGCTCTGAGTTCAGCTTGTGGCTGCTACAGTTTGTTCCTGTTTAAAGGCATCTGTAAACCAGGTGTCAGCAGGAATCCCCCTCATTCCCTCTCTACAGGCCTCAGGGGGCACCACAGGTACAGGAATGGGAGCATTTGGAGGATCTATATATTCTACAGAGTAGCACCCACATTTCTAGAGACATAGGGCTGGCAGGCACAGTGCTCCTCTGTTGCAAATAGATGTGCCACTTACTCACAGTGGGGGTTTGAGCCATGGCAGAGGTGAGATGAAATGTATTCTCAAAACCCAGCTGTAGATAAGACATATCTTACCATGATATGTCGTTCCTTTATGAGAGGCTCTACCTGGAGGAGAGCTGTGTACACTGGTAGGAGCTGTTGATCTATAGGGATGTATTGGGTTTCTGCCCATTTCCAGACCTGGGACCAATATCCTAGGGCAGTGGTCGGCAAACTCATTAGTCAAAAGAGCCAAATATCAACAGTACAAAAATTGACATTTCTTTTGAGAGCCAAATTTTTTAAACTTAAACTATATAGGTAGGTACATTGTTATTAACTTAATTAGGGTACTCCTAAGCTGGCCTTTGCTAAAAACGTCCTCAATCTGAGGGGTCGACCTCAGCGAACATACCCCCACTTCTTCTAATGCCACTTCTTCAAAATAGACTCGCCTAGGCCAAAAACTGACTTCTGCGCATGGGCCACGAAGTTTCCATCGCACTGTACGTGTGCGCCCGCACGTGGTATTTTGTGGAAGAGCCACACTAAAGGGGCCAAAGAGCTGCATGTGGCTCACAAGCCGCAGTTTGCTGACCACTGAGCTAGGGCAATAACATAGTTATTTTTAAAAACCTTAACTCTTTTAATAGAGAACCCCCCATTTTTTAAAAAGTAATCAAAGACCTGCTGAAGGCATTTTGTTAAACTCAGAATCCTTTGTTTACTAGGCAGATTACTTAAAAGGTAAAGAACAACCTTTCACAGTCTTATCAAGAACAGACGAACAAAACCAGCATGGCTGCAGGCAAGTGTGAGTGAGTGTGTGGGCGGGCATCTGCTGGTCAGTGTGGGAACTGCAGCTAGGCAGTTTGGGCGCTCCTGATGGAGGAACTGCGGAGCTGTTCTCTGCTTGAGATTGGAGAGGAAACCTTTGTGGAGGCTTGGCAGGGAAGCAGCCATGTCCTGGCACCCAAAGCCCCACCGCTGGGACCCAATGCCCCCAGACCCAGGGGAGGGTTGTAGCAAACCAGTATGCTGATTGGTATGGCCCCTGGAGAAGCCTGCCCTGTTCCTAGGCCAACACAGAGCCCAGTTCTCTGGGCCTGCCCCACTTCCTCCATCATCAGAGTGCCCGACCCATCCCCTCATCAAGCTGAGAGCCAGGCTGCCCTGCCCCCTTGACCTGTGGAGCCTTCTTGGATAGCAGATTGCCTGACTTGCCTGGCCCCCTTGATCAGTGGAGTGCCCCCCTTCCTGGACACCAGACTACTAAAATGGGGAGATAAAGCAACAACCCCCAAATGAAAGGAAGGGAGGAATTGCCAGGAAAGGAACTAAATGAAATGAAGGCAAACAATTTGTCAAGTAAAGAATTCAAAGGAAAGGTTATAAGAGTGCTCAAACAACTTCGTGAGAACAAGCATAAATGAATAATTACATAGTTGATATAAAGAATACCATGGAAGGAATTAGCAGTAGACTAGAAGAAGCTGAGGTCCAAATAAGCAAATTAGAAGACAAGGTAGAAAAAAAAAACATTCAGAGCAGCAATTGGAAAAATAATTAACGTGAAACCTAACAACATCCACATCATAGGAGTGCCAGAAGAAGAATCTGAGCAAGGAATAGAGAACCTGTTTGAAGAAATAATGACAAAAAACTTCCTTAACTTGGTGAAGGGAAAAGTCATAGAAGTCCAGGAAATGGGTCCCAATCAAGATGAACCCAAAAAGACCCACACCAACACACATCATAATTAAAATGGCAAACATTAAAGCCCGACTGGTGTAGCTCATTCATTGGTTAATGGTGGTTAATGGTGGTCAGGGTTCGATTCCAGGTCAAGGCACATGCCCAGGTTGTGGGCTCAATCCCCAGTGGGGAATGTCCAGGAGGCAGCCAATCAGTGATTCTCATCACTGATGTTTCTATTTTTCTCTCCCTTCCTCTCTCTGAAGTCATTTTTTAAAAAAAATATATTTTATTGATTTTTTACAGAGAGGAAGGGAGAGGGATAGAGAGTTAGAAACATTGATGAGAGAGAAACATCGATCAGCTGCCTGCTGCACACCCCCTACTGGGGATGTGCCTGCAACCAAGGTACATGCCCTTGACCGGAATTGAACCTGGGACCCTTCAGTCCGCAGGCTGACGCTCTATCCACTGAGCCAAACCAGTTAGGGCTGAAATCAATTTTTTTTTTTTAAATGCTTAGGAAAAACTTGCTAGTAAAGACCATTTGGCATTTTTTTCAGTGATTTGGATTTTTTTTTTAATATATTTTATTGATTTTTTACAGAGAGGAAGGGAGAGGGACAGAGAGTTAGAAACATCAATGAGAGAGAAACATCGATCAGCTGCCTCCTGCACATCCCCCACTGGGGATGTGCCCGCAACCCAGGTACATGCCCTCGACCGGAATCGAACCTGGGACCCTTCAGTCCGCAGGCCGACGCTCTATCCACTGAGCCAAACCGGTTTCGGCTGAAATCAATTTTTAAAAAGGAAAAATAAAATGGCAAACATTAAAGACAGAATCTTAAAGGCTGTAAGAGAGAGATAGACAGTTACCTGCAAGGGAATTCCTATTTGATTGTCAGCAGCTTTCTCAATAGAAACACTTCAGGTTAGAAGAGAGTAGCATGAAGTATACAAAGTAATTGAAGAGCAAGGGACTGAATCCAAGACCATCCCGCAGAGCTATCGTTCAAAATAGAAGGTGAAATAAAGAGTTTTTCGGGGGGGAAAAAAGGCTGAAGGAGTTTATTACCACCAAACTGCACTGCAAAAAATGCTAAAGGGACTGTTGTAAGAAGAAGAAATAGAAAGGAACACAGGCACAAAGAATAAAAACAGCAACAAACAAATATCAATCAATAATAACCATAAATGTAAATGGCTTAAATGCTTCAATCAAAAGACATGGGTAGCTGAATGCATAAGAAAACATGACCCACATATATGCTGTCTACAAGAGACCAACCTCAGAACAAGACTCACAGGATAAAAGGGAAGAGGTGGGAAAAAATTTTTTCCATGTAAATAGAAAAAAAAAAAAAAAAAAGCCAGGGTAGCAATACTGATACCTGACAAAATAAACTTCAAAATGAAGGGTATAATAAGAGACAAGGAAGGCCACTTATACAAGGGGCTATAACCCTGTTACACAGATATACACCCAATATAGGAGCACCCAAATATATCAAAAACACTTCTGGAAAACCTTAAGAGAGATATCAACTGCAATTTAATCATAGTAAGGGACTTTAACACCGTATCACTGGATAGATCTTCCAGACAAAAAAATCAAAGGAAACAGGGACCCTTAATGACACACTGGGTCAGTTGTATTTAATTGACATTTATAGAACATTTCACCTCAAAGCTGCAGAATGTACATTCTTCTCAAGTGCGCATGGGTCATTCTCAAAGATAGACCACATGTTAGAACACAAAACAAATCTACAAGTTCAAGAAGATTGAAATCCTAGCAAGCATCTTGGCATGAAATTAGAAATCATCTACAATAAAAACACTCAAAAAATTCAAAAACATGGAGGCTAAATAGCATGTTATTAAACAATGAATGACTTACCAATGAGATCAATGAAGAAATAAAAAACTTCCTGGAAACAAATGAACACACAACAAGCCAAAATCTATGGGACACAGCAAAAACAGTCCTGAGAGGGAACTTCAAAGCACCACAGGTCTATGTAAAAAAAAAAAACACAAAAAAAAAACCAAGAAAAACTTCTAAAAAACTATCTAACCATACAATTTAAAGACTCAGAAAGAGAACAACCAAAAAAGCCCAGAGTAAGTAGAAGGAAGGAAATAGTAAAGATCATAGTGGATATAAATGACAGACTAAAAATACAATACAAAAGATCAATGAAACTAAGAACTGGTTTTTTGAAAAGATAAACAAGATTGATGAACCTTTAGCCAGACTCATCAAGAAACAAAACTCCCAGCAAACAAAAGTTCTGGCCTGAATGGCTTCACAGGAGTTTTATCAAATATTCAAAGAACTATTAACTATCCTCCTCAAACTATTCCAAAAAATCCAAGGGAAGGAACACTTCCAAACACTTTTGGAGAGGCCAGCATTCTCCTAATTCCAAAACCAGATAAAGACACTGCAAAAAAAGAGAATTACAGACCAATATCCCTGTTGAACATAGATGCTAAACTCATCAACAAAATATTAGCAGATCAGATCCAGCAATATATTTAAAAGTTCATACACTATGACCAAGTGGGATTTATTCCAGGGATACAAGGTGGGAGGAGGACAGTGGGGGGCAAAAGAGGGGGCAATCTGTAATACTGTTGACAATAAAGATATTTTTTAAAAGATGAGGAAGAATACAAAACAATAACAATATCTCTAAATGCTATGTAGTAAAAATAAAGTAATATATGGGAATGATACACAATTTTATGGTGTTCTTTGATGGGGAGAAAAAGGAAAGGGATGGGTGACATTGATGTATCTGTAACAATTCTTATTAGATAAGATTTCTGAAACAAATATGGCAAAATATTAGCATCTCTTGGTTCTTGGTATATGATACATAGGTGGTTTTATTTATTTTTCTTTGTGCTCAAAATGTTTCATAACTTAAAATGAAAAAGAAATGGGTACAGTATTCCACAGTCTCATGATAGGCTGGCTGCATGAAACCATGTAGGCAGCTCGTTAAATGGATTCTGGAGCTCTATCCTGTCCACTCACTCAATCATTAGGGATACCAGATGGGAATCTGAATTCAATAAAAACTCCAGATGATTCTGATACATAAACAGGTTTAGGAACTACTGTGACTTCTACAAATGCTCAACACAGGGACTGCCACCTCCTGTGTCCTATATGAAACTTCTGGAAATACAGACTACGATTGTATTAGCTCTTGGTGGGAAGACTGTTCAAAGTAAGGAGACTAAGCTGGAAAATGATTTTCAACATGTTATATAGGAGCAGCTGAAGGAACTAAAATTATTTGGCCTTGAAAAAACAAGATCTGTAGCAGTTGTCAAATATTGCAAAGGAGGGCATGCATATAGAATTAGGTTTGAAACTTAAATTTCTCTAGCTTCACTGGATGGAACCAGTTTGGGGGTCTAACAAGGGCTCTAACTGTGCAATAATTGAATGGTTTGCTTTTTGGAAATTGTGGATGCCTTATTCCTGGAAATAGAGGCTGTTAGGAATGTAGAGAAGGAATTCCTACATGGACTGGAAGGTTGGCATAGGTAACATGAAAAATCCCTTTTAATGCCAAGGGTGTGTTCCCTTTGTGGTTCTTTTTTTGTTACTGTTTTCACACAAGTACATTTCCATTTTCTGGTTTTTCCATAGTGAACATGGAATTCTTGAGTAAAACCTCACCTTCTCCTCCTCTCCCCGACCCCCTGGAAATAAACAATGCTTATTTCTCCTTCCTCCCCCAATTGTATTTTGGGAAACCTTTCTTTTCAATAAGTAATCTCTTTTCATCTTCTTATTTCTGTCATGATTTCCATTTTACCAAGTCTGAGGGATACCTCTGGTATCTTATTTACCTCTTCTTGTTAAAGTAAACATTTTTAAAAATCACTGATACTCTGCATTTTTATAGTATTTCTAATCTTGTTCTTTCTGAGAACTGTGGGCTTCTCTTCCACTATAGAGTTGAAGGTTGAGAAATTAGATTTGATCTTTTTAAAAGAAGGTCACTGACACTATTTAGAAAATGTTAATTAATGAAGTCCCTCACAATGGAGCCATCCTGTAGGGGATAGTGACATTTTATACCTCTACAAGGGCCTGGTACATGGAAAGGCACTCTGTATGAGTATTTGTTCAGTATCTCTTTTCAGATAGTCATAAACTAAAGTATAACTAGCCTGCAATACATCAAAAAAAGTATTTGTTAGACAAAAGAATTCCTTGACACATTTTAGGTGTCTGGTAGATTACTGTACTTTTAACCAGAGATTGAAAAAGGTTTATTTAGCAATTTCTTTTTATAAAGTCATCCCACATTACCAACGTTAATAGAGTTCTATTTTTCACAGAAAAATTTTGAAAGATCTATCTTCTGAAGATACACGGGGCAGAAAAGGAGACGGAGAAAATCCTGGAGTTTCTGCTGTCACTCCTATGTCTGTTCCAACTTCCATCTATCAGACTAGCACCGGACAGTACAGTATGTATAGGAAAAATTTCTACCTGATAGACACATAAAAACTAACCTTTCCATGTAAAGAAGGTGTGTAGAAAGACTGTCATACTTCAATAGTGATGATTATTGAGCCAGAAATAATGCAAACTACTTTTCAGCATTAGCTCCTTAAAATGTATGAGGTAGGTAGTTATCAATTTATGAGGTAACTGAAGCTTATAGAGTTAAATAATGTCCCTAAAGTAGTCACACAGCTTATAAATGATACACTTAGTTTGGGGTAAAAGTATGTTTGACAAATGCATGGAATTATCTAACCACCACCACTATTAAGATATAGTCCATCAGCCCTGGCCGGATGTCTCAGTTGGTTGGAGTATTGTCCTATACATGAAAAGGTTGTGGATTCAGTTCCTAGTCAGGGAACATAATTAGATCCCTGGTTGGAGTACATACAGGAGGCAACCAATCAATGTTTCTCTCTCTCCCTCTCCCTCCCCCTCCCTCTCTCTCTCTTTCTCTCTCTCCCCCCCTCCCCCTTCCTCTCTAAAATTAATAAAACTTATCCTCAGGTGAAGATTAAAAAAAATAAAAGATATAGTCCATCACCTCAAGAAATTCACTTGGGCCATTCATTTTATTTTTTATTTTAAATATAGTTTTACTGATTTCAGAGAGGCAGGGAGAGGGAGAGAGAGATAGAAACATTAATGATGAGAGAGAATCATGGATCAGCTGTCTCCTGCATGCCCCCTCCTGGGGATCTAGCCCACAACCTGAGCATGTGCCCTGACCGGGAATCGAACCATGACTTCCTGGATTATAAGTTGACCCTCAACCACTGAGCCACGCCGGGCTGGACCATCCATTTTAAATAGTCTCTCCTTTACTCCTAACCACTGTTCTTCAAGTCTAACTGGTTCTTGCCACAAAATATATATTTCATCTAACCATCTCCAATCACTACCACCACCTTGGTGCACACATGCCTGAATTACTACAGTAGGCATCCAGTTGGTTTTCTTGCTTCCATACTTACTCTAATAGTTTTCCGTACTGCAGTCAAAGTGATCTATTTAAAATGTCAATTAGATCACATCACTCTTGCTCACAATCTTCCAGTGATGTTCCATCATACTTTAGAACAAATCCTACAAGGCATTGCTTTCAGGATCTGGCCTTTCCTGCCACTCTGATCTCATCTCCTGCCACTTGGTGGCATTCTGGCCACACAGACTTTCTTGCTATTCCTTCAATACAAGAAACTTGTTTCTCACTCAGGATTTTTGTCATTGTCATCCCACTGCCTGGCACGTTCTTCTACAAGATCCTCACCTGGCTTGTATTTTCACTTCTGCTCTGCTTAAGTGTCACCTCCTCAAAGAGACTCCTCTTATTTTATTTATTTATTCATTTTTATTGATTTCAGAGAGGAAGGGAGAGGGGGAGAGAGAGATAGAAATATCAATGATGAGAGAGAATCATTGATTGGCTGCCTTCCTGCACGCCGCCCAGGGGAGCGAGCCTGCAACCTGGGCATGTGCCCTGACTGGGAATCAAACCGTGACCTCTTGGTTCATAGGTTGATGGTCAACCACTGAGCCACACCAGCTGGACAAAGAGACTCCTCTTTTTTAAAATATGCTGCTGCTCCTTTTAGTTTTCTTTATTTTATAATATTTTTATACCATCCTATATAATAATCCTATATAATAAAAGCCTAATATGCTAAGTGTCCGGTCATCTGGTCAGCTGTTCAACCAATCAAAGTGTAATATGCTAATGATGTGCTAAGGCCACTCAATCGCTCACTATGATGTGTACTGACCACCAGAGGGCAGACAGTTGACCGGTTGACCAGTCAATATGATGTGCACTGACCACAAGGGGGCAGACACTCCAACCGGTAGGTTAGTTTGCTGCTAGGGTCCAGCCGATTGAGACTGAGCAAGATGGGCCAGACCTGCCCTAGAGCCCTCCTGCATTCCCTCCCCGGCCCCAATCATGCACCGGTGGGGTCCCTTGGCCTGGCCTGCACCCTCTAGTAATCCAGGACTTCTTGGGGGATGTCAGAGAACTGGTTTTGGCCCAATCCTGCAGGCCAGGCTGAGGGCCCCCACTGGTGCACAAATTCGTGCACTGAGCCTCTAGTTTATATATAATTATTAAAAAGGACATAGTTCAAAATAAAGAAGTACATAGTTCAATTATGTGATTATCTGTTCGCTAATTTATGAGATAATCTATGTTAAGTTCCTTGTGGGAAATAACTTTGTCTTATTCACATTTGTATCCTTAGCATATAGGGCCTGGCACATAGTAGGCATTCAGTAAAATTTGTTATGAATAAGTGATTTAAAGAATAAAAATAGAATACTTCCTTGAGGAAATGTAAGAAACTGGGAATAATGATTGCAAGGAAGGAAACTTGGGAGCAGACATCAGAGGCAGTTGGGAGGTTCACTTGCATTTTGAACAAAACTGAAATTTTTTTTTTTTTACCATATACATGCATTACTACTCCCCCCAAAAATGTATTTTTTAATTTTATTTTTCAACTACCATTGACATTCAGTATCATTTTATATTAATTTTAGGCATATAGCATAGTGGTTAGATAATTATATAATTTACAAAGTGTTCCCCTGGTAATTCAAGTATTACACCCACCTGACACAATACATAGTTATTATAATACTAGAGGCCCAGTGCACAAAAATTTGTGCACTTGGGGGGGGGAAGGGGGGTCCCCCAGCCCGGCCTGTGCCCTCTCGCAGTCTTGGACCCCTCGGGAGATAACGACCTGCTGGCTTAGGCCTGCTCCCAGGTGGCAGAGGGCATGCCCAATCCCTAGGTGCAGCCCCTGGTCGGGCTCAGAGCAGGGCCAACTGGGGAGTTGGGGCGCCGCCCCCTGTCATGCACAGAGCAGGGCGGATCGGGAGGTTGCGATGCCACCCTCAGTCACGCTCAGGGTAGGGCCGATTGGGGGGTTGGGGCACTGCCCCCTGTCACACTCAAGGCAGGGTCGATGGGGAGGTTGCAGCGCCACCCCCTGTCACTCACAGAGCAGGGCTGATCAGGGGGTTGGGGCGCTGCCCCCTATCACTCACAGAGCAGGGCCCATCAGAGGGGTTGGGGCTCCGTACCCTGTCACACACAGAGCAGGGTCGATCAGGGGGTTGGGGAGCTCCCCCCTGTCACGCACAGAGCAGGGCCACTCATGGGGGTTGAGGAGCTTCCCCCTGTCATGCACAGAGCAGGGCCGATCAGGGGGTTGAGGAGCTCCCCCCTGTCACTCACAGAGCAGGGACGATAGGGGAGTTGGGGCACCGCCCCCTGTCACACACAGAGCAGGGCGGATCAGGAGGTTGGGGCGCTGCACCCTGTCACACTCAGGGCAGGGCCAATGGGGAGGTTATGGCTCTCCCCTGTCACACACAGAGCAAGGCCTGTGGAGGGGGGTTGGGGCGCCACCCTCTATCACCCACAGAGCAGGGCCGATCAGGGGGTTGGGGCGCCGCCACTGTCACACTCAGGGCAGGGCCGGTGGAGAGGTTATGGCTCTACCCTGTCACACACAGAGCAGGGCCCGTGGGGGGGAGGGGGCTTGGGGCACCGCCCTCTATCACCCACAGAGCAGGGCCAATCAGGGGGTTGGGGCGCTGCACCCTGTCACACACAGAGCAGGGCGGATAGGGAGGTTGTGGCCCCGCCCCCTGTCACACACAGAGCCGCAGGGCGATCAGGGGGTTTGGGTGCCGCCCCCTGTCACGCTGATCCCGGTGCTGGGAGGCCTCGCTGCTCCGCTGATCCCGGTGCCGGGAGGCATATTACCCTTTTACTATATAGAATAGAGGCCTGGTGCACGGGTGGGGGCCGGCTGGTTTGCCCTGAAGGGTGTCCTGGATCAGGGTGGGGGTCCCCACTGGGGTGCCTGGCCAGTCTGGGTGAGGGGCTGAGGGCCGTTTTCAGGCTGGCGGGTGACTGAAGCTCCCAACTGCTCCTTTTTTTCTTTTCTTTTTTTTTTATTCTGGGCCAGCTTTAGCTCTGAGGCCTCGCTGCTGAAAACATTGATACAATGTTGCGGTCCGGCTGGCTGAAGCCCGGCAGCCGGTTTCTGGGGTTTTGTTTAGCTTCTATATTTGCAACATAGTTGCTGAGAGTTGCAGCTGAGAGGCCGGCAAGTTAGGCGGGGAACGTTGGAGTCTGCCATCACTGGAGCAAGCAAGCCTCCCTGTTCGCTTCAGTGCATGGCTGCCGGCCACCATCTTGGCTGACAGTTAATTTGCATAAGGATATGCTGATTAGCCAATGGGAAGGGTAGTGGTCGTACACTAATTACCATGTTTCTCTTTTATTAGTGTAGATTATTGACTATTTTCCCAGTGCTGAACTTTACATCCCCATGACTATTTTGTAACTACCAGTTTGTACTTCTTTTGTTTTTGAATATATTTTTATTGATTTCAGAGAGGAAGGGAGAGGGAAAGAGAGGTAGAAACATCAATGATGAGAGAGAATCATTAATCGGCTGCCTCCTGCATGCCCCCGTCGGGACTGAGCCCACCCCGGGCATGTGCCCTGACCAGGAATTGAACCGTGACCTCCTGGTTCATAGGTCGACACTTAACCACTGAGCCATGCCAGCTGAGCCCAATTTTTACTTCTTAATCCCTTTACCTTTTCACCCAGTCCCCAAAACGCCTTCCCCTCTGGCCATTATCAATTTGTTCCCTGCATTCCATCCCCCCAAAATTTTAAAGATAACATATTTGCAAGTTAAAAATTATGACACAGTTGTACCTCCCTCCCCCTTGTCTGCAAGAGATATGTTCCAAGACCCCCAGTGGATGCCTAAAACCATGGATAGTACCAACTCCTGTAACATGGTTTTTTTGCTCTACATACAGTAAACTATTACTTCCGGTAGCATGATCCAATAGGACTTTCTTAATGATGGAAGTGTTCTATATCTGCATTGTCCAGTATAGTCGCCACTAAGCCATGTTTGACTATTGAGTAGTTGAAATGTGGCTGGTGAGCCCTGGCCAGTGTAGCTCAGTTTGTTGGGAGAAGTCCCATACACCAAAAGGTTGCCGGTTCTATTCCCAGTCAGGGCACATGCCTGAGTTGTGGACTGGATCCCCAGCGGGGGGCTTGCAGAAGGCAGCTGATTTATGTTTCTCTATCATCAGTGTTTCTCTCCCTCTCCTTTCCTCTCTCAAAAATCAATAAAAACCTATTAAAAAAAAAAAAAAGAGCCCCAATATGGCAATGGGCAGGACCAGAGTGAGTGGCTGAGTGCAAGGGAGAATGTGTGGGGGACCTGCCTAGCTCACCCGCACACCAGATGAAGGGCACCCAATCTGCTCCCTGCATTAGTGGAGCAGCATCCAACTGCCCTACCACCTTGACAAGAGGCTCACATGGACACAGTGACCTGCCGCCAAACCCAACATGCCCAACCCAGTATTCCTGGACAGCTGGCCCCACCACCTTAAAGTGGTGCACCCAGCACTGCCAGCATGACCCAACGCCACCAGACACAGACATGCCACCACGACCCCCTGTGCCTGGACAAAAAGCCCCGCTGCCTGACTGCCTGGTAGAAGTGACCTGACACCTTGGGATTGCTGGACCTGCCACAGTGACTGAGCACCCCTAACCTGGTGTCTCCAGAAAATCGGACCCACTACTGTGACCCCGCATGACCAATGGGACACACAGACCCATTCCCGTGACTCCAACAGCCTTACGCGGTGCCCCAGACTACTAGGCTGCTAAAATAGGGAGATAAAAAAACACCCCCCCAAATGAAAGAAAAGGAGAAATCGCCAGAAAAGAAACTAAATGAAATGGAAGCAAGCAGTTTGTCAGGTAAAGAATTCAAAGTAATGGTCATCAGGTGATCAAACAACTCAGTGAGAACTATAAACAACTTAAATCTATAATAATAAAAATGTAATATGCAAATCAACCGAACAGCAGAATGACCATCTGGACAACCTTCCAGATGACCATGCTATGACGCGCACTGGTGCCAGGCAAGCCAAGGTAGGTGCGATGCAATTGGTCGGAGAGCCAGCCATCGCCCCGCAGAGGGAGGCCCAGGCCACCTCCTGCAGGGCAATCGATGGGGGGGGTTCCGTGATCGATCGCCCCACAGAGGGAGGCCCAGGCCACTGGCCAGCGATGCTGTGGCGGGTGTGCACAGCTGGCCAGCGATCTCCCCACAGAGAGAGACCCAGGGCAGCCAAGCAATCACACCCCACACCTGTTGCCCACAGAGGGCAGCGACTGGTGGTGGGGGGAGGGGAGACAGCACCGCACAGATGGCAAGCAGTGGGGGGGGGGGGGGGGCAGCTACCAGCAGCCAGAAGAAGGAAAGTCCTGATAGGCCCTGATCACCGGCCAGGCCTGGAACCCTACCCAAGGGGTCCCGGATTGCGAGAGGGCTCAGGTTGGGCTCTAGTGAGCATTATAAGGGACTTAATGAGAACTATAACATGAAAAGAGAGATTGAAACAATAAATAAAAATCAATCGGAAATGAAGAATGAGATAGCTAAAGTAACACCCTGGAAAGATTCAAAAGTAGACTATAAGAAGCTGAGGACCAAAGTAGCAAATTAGAAGATAAGTTTAAAAACATCATCTATTCAGAGCAGCAATTGGGGAAAAAATTAAAAAGCAGGAGGAGAGTTGAAGGGAGCTTTGGGACAACATGAATCATAACAGCATTTGCATAATAGGGGCACCAGAAGAAGAATCTGAGCAACAAATACAGAACCTGTTTGAAGAAATAATGACAGAAAACTTCCCTGACCTGGTGAAAAAATAAGTCACACAAGTCCAGGAAACACAGAGAGGCCCAGTAAAGATGAACCCCAAAAGACCCACACCAAGACACATCATAATTAAAATGGCAAATGTTGAAGACAAAGAATCTGAAAGGTTGCAAGAGAGAGACAAAGTTACCTACAGGGGAGTTCCCATTAGACTGTCATCTGATTTCTCAATAGAAACACTTCAAGTCAGAAGGGAATGGCATGAAGTATACAAAGTAATGAAAAATAAGAGACTGAATCTAAGACTACTCTATCCAGCAAGGCTATCATTCAAATTTAAGATGAAATTAGTAGCTTTGCAGACAGAAAAAGGCTAATGGAGTTTGTTACCACCAAACCAGCACTGCAAAAATGCTGCAAGGATTTTAGTAAGAAGAAATAGAAAGAGAGGGAGGAACACAGGCATCAAGAACAAAAATGGCAACAAATAAGTACCTATCAATAATAACCTTAAAGGTAAATGCCTTAAATGCTCCAATCAAAAACCATAGGGTAGCTGAATGGATGAGGAAAACACGACCCATATATATGCTGTCTACAAGAGATCAACTTCAGAACAAAAGATTCACACAAGATGAAAGTAAAGGGATGGAAAAAAAAGTTTCCATGCAAATGGAATTAAAAAAAAACACCTGGGGTAGCAATACTCATATCTGACAAAATAGATTTCAAAATGGATTTCAAAATAGGTCCAGAGCCATGGCAGCATGCAACAGACTGAGAATTCTCAGAGGAAAGGCAGGGGGGAGGAAAGAGATCAACCAAAGAACTTATATGCATAACCCATGGACACAGACAACAGTGGGGTGAAGTCCTATTGGGAAGGATGGGGTCACCAGGTAAATACACGTGTTCAACAAGAACACGAAGATCTGTTGCAAAAATAAAAACAATTCTTTTTTTTTAAATTTCTTTATTGATTAAGGTATTACATGTGTCCTTATCGCCCATTACCCTCCCATCCCCACCACTCATGCCCTCACCCCCCTGTTGTCTGTGTCCATTGGTTAAGCTTATATGCATGCATACAAGTCCTTTGGTTGATCGCCCCCCCTTACCCCCTCCCTCCCTTACCTTCCCTCTGAGGTTTGACGGTCTGATGGATGCTTCTCTGTCTCTGGATCTGTTTTTGTTCATCAATTTATGTTATTCATTATATTCTATAAATGAGTGAGATCATGTGATATTTATCTTTCTCTGACTGGCTTATTTCACTTAACATAATGCTCTTCAGTTCCATCCATGTTGTTGCAAATGGTAAGAATTTCTTCTTTTTTTACCGCAGCATAGTATTCCATTGTGTAGATGTACCACAGTTTTCTAATCCATTCATCTGCTGATGGGCACTTAGGCTGTTTCCAAATCTTAGCTATGGTGAATTGTGCTGCTATGAACATAGGGGTGCATATTTATTTTCACATATATTTCACATCAAATGATGTATATATATCTATACATTTGTTAGTATAATTTCACATTTTCATACAAATACAGTTGACCCTTAAACAACAGGGGATTTGGGGTGCTGATCCTCATGCAGTCAAACATCTTCATATAACTTTTGACTCCCCCAAAAACTTAATTACTAATAAATAGCCTACTGTTGACCAGAAGTTTTATTAGCAACATAAATTGTCAGTTAACCCATAATTTGTATGTTTACATATTATATATTGTATTCTTACAATAAAGTAAGCTACAAAAAAAAAAGCATAAGGAAAATATATTTGTAATACTGTATGTATTTAGTGAAAACCCGCATATAAGTGGATCCACACTCTAAAACTGTGTTTTTCAAGGGTCAATTGTATATCAGTCCATGTGAGCATAGAAAAAGATTAGGAAGGATGTGCACCAAAAATAATGGTGGTAGTGGGAGTAAGGGTTGGCCAGTGGAATAAATAGAGATAGATAGTGGGACATTTACTTTTTATTTTATTTATATATTTATATTAATATATGTGGGGGAATATATAATATGTGTTGCAGGGAAGGAGATTGAAAGTAATTGCTAATAAAATTTTAAACAATTCCCTGCGTATAAACAATTTTAATGTCTTCTAAAGTTATATATTAAAGTATGTGGGAATATTTGTTGTGTGGTAGTGGGGGAGGGAATAATTAGAAACTCCTGCAAAAGTATTTTTATTTAAAATTCACACACTGACATATGTATTTTGGCCTAATGGTAGGCAAAACGTAAAAGGGGAAAATGTTACATAATTATAAGCTGAAAAGTGGGTATAGAGCTGAGGCATTAGATTCTGAAGGGGATTTATTATATGGGAACTGCAAAATGCTGAGTTGTTTTCTATTTGGTCATGCATCATGGGCATTTCATTTAAGGTTTCAGGGGAAAGCATTGACATCCTATATAATCCTATATAATCAAAGGGTAATATCCAAATTGTCCCCTTGACTGGGAGTTTGACCAGAGTTCAATCAGGGGGCATGGCTGGCCCGCCAACTGCCTGGGCCCCCTCTCCCTGGCCGGTCCCACCCCCAACCTGCCCCCACACCCCGACCAGGGGCGGGGCCGGCCAGCCAACCTCCCGCATCCCCTCCCCCTGGCCTGATCGGACCGATTGGGCCGGGCTGGCCAGACCCCACCTATGCACAAATTTGTGCACTGGGCTTCTAGTTAAGTAAAATTAAGTGAGAAATGCTTGTGGGGAGCTTAGAAGTGTGATCTTATGGTAGCTTTCTGATGACTTAATTTTATTGGTGATTTTTGCTAGGAAGTGACTAAATTATATTTTTTAAATATCACTTAACATTTAATGTCTAACAGCAGTTACCACTAGAGAGTGGAGCTAAGAAACAGAGTTTGAAGATGTACTTTTTCATTATGTAATCTTTTATCCTATTTGATGTTTTCTATGTGCACACTTATCTATTAAAAATATTTTGTTACAATCTCTTTTATGCTTCTTTTGGAAAAAAATTACAAGCTGTATTAATGTTTCCTTCTAATTATTTTTCCTTCAAAAGTAAGCCATCAGTGCCCTCTCAATATTCTGAACTGCTGTGACAACATTAGCAGTTGGCATGGAGTGGTCCATAGAGCCCACAATGTGCCTTGACCACTTCTATTGTAGAAATTGAGATTAAGACTAGTGCATCTAAAGTTCTAAACTATAACATTTTATAAAGAAATGTCATTTTATTTCCTGTACATATAGTTCACCCAAAGTGGTCAACAGTTGTCTGGTAGAACTGCTTTCAAGCCTGTTTTACTTTTTTGTTTGTTTGTTTTTCATGAATTCTTTGCAATTAGTGTATTGTATAGCCTTATAATAGCTATGTTCTCTCTTTGGTTAAAGTTGCCATTGCCCCTAATGGAGCCTTACAGCTGGCCAGTCCAGGCACAGATGGAGTACAGGGACTTCAGACACTAACCATGACAAATTCAGGCAGTACTCAACAAGGTACAACAATTCTCCAGTATGCACAGACCTCTGATGGACAGCAAATACTTGTGCCCAGCAACCAGGTGGTTGTACAAAGTAAGTATGTTTAAGTACCTATGGAATGTATCCCAAAGTTCTTTTAAAGACACTTATGAATTAACTCATTCTTTTGACCACCCAGCTGCATCAGGAGATATGCAGACATATCAGATTCGTACCACACCTTCAGCGACTTCGCTGCCACAGACTGTGGTGATGACATCTCCTGTGAGTCTTACTTCTCCGACAACTAAGACAGATGACCCCCAGTTGAAAAGAGAAATAAGGTTGATGAAAAACAGGTGGGTAGTGAAATTATACTGTCAGAATGGTAATGTTTTTGCAAATCTCAAAATATAACCAGGTGTTAACTGGAATTGTTTATAGGAAATAAGGAGAGAGGTTTATATCAGCTTTATTTTACTGAGTGTTTGATTATGTCTAGTTTATTTCCAATGGATCTGTGAGTCCCATTGCTCAATCTCTTTATTTAATATATTGACCTAGAGTTCTTTTATTGTTATTATACCCTTTGAATAGCACTGTTAAGCAAAGCTTTTCAAGCAGTATATTTTGTTCTTGTTGGGCTGACATAGTTAAATAAAAATAATAATCTGCTGCTTGCCACAGCAAGAAGAATTAGTGGGATTCTGCCTAATACCTAGTTTAATTACTGACACAGAAATGCTCCTAAAAATGAATTTTGACATGAAAATAGATTAGTAATTTAACCCCCAGAAACATTTACTTTTATTTTAAATGTATTTTAAACATTGCTGTATGCACTAATACTATAAAAATAAACCAAAGATTGACGGTAGCAATTGCTTCTGGGCAAGAGGCAGGGGTATGGATGTGATCAGGGATAGCACAGAGGGCCCTTCAACAGGGTAGATAACATTTTTGCACAGTAAGCTGGGTGTTGGGTTTACATTCGTTCATGTATTAAGCTTCATAACTTATATCTACATCACATCTGTGTGTACTACTTCAGAAAAATGTTTTAAACTACAGTAATTTAGAAGGCAACTCAGTAAGGTGTTTTATTTCCTATGACTTGCCATCTTGCAAATAATAATGGAAGTAATATTACATTCAAATTAGTGACAAAAGTCATAAAGTACTTAGTAAATTTAACAAGAAAGGCATAGAATCCACATTTTTTAAATCTTATTGAGAGGTAAAACAGTATCTGAACAAACAGAAAATACTATGTTCTTTGATTAAGCCATAATTATATTCTTTCAGAATTCACGTATAAATGTAATGTGTTTAAATTAGAATTTTTGTAAATCTTTATAGAATTGGACAAAATAAGCTAAAAGTTTACAAGGAAGAAATAAGTATTCAGGAATGGTCAAGAACAGAAAGAGGTTACTTTGTCTTGTTAGGCATTGAAACATACTCTAAAAAGCCATTGTAATCATAACTTGGTATCAGTGAAGGGGACAGACAATAACATTAGCAAATGGCAAAGGGAGGCCAGAAATCGCCTGTGCTAGTCAAGTACACTTGTGAAGGATGGCTTATTTAATAAAAGATACTCAATCAACTCTACATTTGAAAGAAAATTAAATTGGATTCCTATTTTTTATACCATGAACAAAAATAATTCTAGATGAATTAAAGCCTTATGAAAATTAAGCAATAAAATTTCTAAGATGAAATTTAGAAATATGTAGTGCATGGCATTTTAATTTAAGCCAAGGAAAAGAGAGACTAAAGAGCATTTATGACAGGAGATATAAAAATATGGGATGTCAAATGGTAGATTACAAAATAATGTAAAAACATTTAAAGGATTAATATGTATAATGAACAGAAAGTTCCTAGGTTGTTTGTCTTTCTAATAATTTCTCATTGTAAAGTGACCGAAAGGTATGAAGGGACAAAGGTATATATAAATAGGCAATTTACATAAGAGCAGATCCAAAAGACCAATAAAAGTTTTGAAAAATGCTCGATTTCATTAGTAATGAGGAAAATGGAAATTAACAAAAACAACATGGCAAAAATCTATGTACCAACATAGAAACATCATTAAAACAGTTTGGGCATAAAATGAATTGGCAGAACCCTAGCTGGTTTGGCTCAATGGATACAGCATCGGCTTGTGGACTGAAGGGTCCTGGGTTCAATTCCTGTCAAGTGTATATGCCTGGGTTGCGGTCTCAGTCCCTGGTGTAGGGCATGCAGGAGGCACCCAATCAATGATTCTCTCTTATCATTGATGTTTCTATCTCCCTTCCCCTCTCTGAAATCAACAAAAATACATTTTTAAAAAATCAAGTGGCAGATAATATCTACAGTACATAGTATACTCAAGTAATACTTTTTACTTCTATCTATATATATAAAACTTATATGTGACTTGATAGAAATATTCTAAGAGGACATGTACAAAACTGAGTATCAATCATTGTTTGTATTTATTACAGTAAAATGTATTGAAAAAATTATTTTTATTCAAATGAAAATTAATTTGAAAAATAAAATATGAAAATTAATTTAAAGAATCTGTGGGTCAAAAATTAAGCAGAGGACCCCTAAATTTCACTCCTTGGTATTAATCCAAGAGAAATAGGACATATTTACAAAGAGACGGCATAGGAACATGCACAGCAACTATAACTAGAAGCAGGCCAACACAATGGATCAACAAATTGTAGTGATATTCATACAATGAAATATGCCCTAAAATATAAAGGAACAAACCAGCATACAGCAACATGAATGAGCCTTAAAAATAAACTGAATAAGCACTAGCCACTGTTGCTCAGTGGTTGGATTGTCCACCCTGGTATCTGGGTTGTGGGTTTGATCCCCGGCCTTCCTTGGCCCTGGTTGGGGCAACTGATGGATGTCTCTCTTACGTCAATGTTTCTCTCTCTCCACCCTCCCTCCCCTCCTCACTCTACAAATCAATGGCAAAAATATCCTCAGGTGAGGATTAACAATTCAGTGGTCACAGGTTTGATTCCCGTAAATACTTGGATTCATTCCCCACTCCCAGTTGAGGTGCATGCAGGAGGCAACCAGTCAATGTGTCTCTCACATCCATGTTTCTCTCTCCCTCTCCCCTCCCTTCCACTCTCTGAAAAGCAACAGAAAAAAATATCCTCAGGTGAGGATTAACAGAGAAAAAAGAAATATACTGAATTAAAGGAGACCAAGCACAAGTGTGTACCTATTGTATAACGGTTATATGAAGTTTTAGATCAGGAACATCTTCATTGATGGTGATAAAATCAGAACAGCAGTTGCTAGAGGAAAGAACTGACCAGAAACGGGCATGAGAGAACTTTCTGGGACAGTAAAAATGTTCTGGCCTTGGTAGGTGTGTGGGCTGTACAGGTGTATGTATGTGCATTTGCCAAAACTAGCTGAATTCTACACTTTAGATCGACATTTCATTGTATATAGGTGAGAACTTAACTTTTTAAATGAGGAAAAGATGAGCCGGGTAATTGCTACAGGGCATTTACCGCTTTAGAGAAGGTGAGTGTTTTCTGACATGGTTTTTATGCTTATTTTAGAGAAGCTGCTCGCGAATGTCGCAGGAAGAAGAAAGAATACGTGAAATGCCTGGAAAACCGAGTTGCAGTCCTGGAAAATCAAAATAAAACTCTAATAGAGGAGTTAAAGACTTTGAAGGATCTTTATTCCCATAAAAGTGTTTGATATTTAAGAAAATATTTTGTGGACTTGCCTAAAAATTAAATGGATTTTTTTCTTTTTAGTGGAGTTTTATAAATTAAAAGGTCAAAAATGAAGCTTTTATTTAGGCTTTTGCAACTCAAAGATAAATGTCTTATGCAAGTTATGCAAGAGAACTGGTGACAGAGGATAAAGTGGCAAATGACCTCAAGGAAGATACTGGCACAACTGGAAACTGTAAAAAGCATACTAAAGAAGCAGGAAGCGAACATTCACCAATCTGAATTTTCTAAATAACAGTAGTTGTCAATAATCCAAAAATGGCAGATAAGATGAAATTTGGTAAATTTTCAAAATTAAATCTATTTACCCTATAGGTCTGCATTTCATATACTGTTTTCTAAAATTTACTTTTTTCAATTGTGTGTGTGTGTGTGTGTGTGTGTGTATTTTATTTCTGCCAATAAATTCTAAATTACCAAAAGAGAAACTAATACATAACCAGATATAAATAATTATGTGTTCTGATTACATACACTTGTTCTATTGTCAAGTCTTTTAAATGGGTTTTAAGTTTGTTTATTGGACTTGATAGCATCTTGAAGAGTGGATTAAAATATTTTTGAGGCCTTGTCCTAACAGGCATCTAAGGTACATGAATGGGGTGTAGTGTTTTTGTACATTTATTATCAGAATGGAAAGAAAACTGTTTAAAAGTTTGACACTTTTAAATAATTGGTTTTTGGTGGTAATTCTGGGAATGGTGATTTTCTACAAATATATAGCAGATTGTTTTTTGATTCTATATTCTGTAAGCAGTTGAATATACATCACTTATTCTGTTGTGCTTTAATAGAATGAAATGTTTACAGGCCCTTGAGGTGATATTAGAGTATTTTTTAAAAAAAACTTCTGAAGATGCATACCAAAGTTTTCCAAGAGGATTTTATAATTGATTTAATGCAAGGTTTATCAGATTCTAAAATAGTACAGTTATTAAAGCAATTTTATGCTAGAGACTATTTTGTAATGTAGTGAATGGTACATTTATAAAAGTGACTGTCAATATATTTTTATAGCTAATCTTTATAAATTCTAAAGTTGAGTTTTTAATGATTATTTTAAATGTTTATATAGTTTGTTTAGTAAAAAAATATTTTGCCTCTCAAAGTATCATTTTTATATTATGGGAAGTTTCAGATTGGCTAATCTCTGGATTCTAAGTTTTATATAGTTTTTCCAGAGTTCACAAATGCTGTCAGTGTTTAACTTCTGTATTCCAATTTCTATACACTTTGAAATTGTACTGCAAAACTATTGTGCGCTTCTTATACAATATGTATCATATTGTTGTCTATGAAATTAAAGGACATTTGATAAAATTAAGTTTGCTGAATGTAGAATACATTGTTTGATATATAAATTACAAGCTCCTGATAGCCATTCTGTTAATTATACTAAGTATAATGCATTTCTAGTTTTAAAATGAGGATCAATTTACAATTCTGGTCTCCATAGCCTATTTTAAGAGGGAATATGTTGTATGTTTTGATTTATTTAGAATCAGTTGCAATAAACTAATGAAGTTTTTTGTTCTACAAGTGTTTAGGACATGGTTAAGAAGCCTGTTACACAGAAATATTAACACCGTTGATACGTTTGTATTTAACCCTAATGAAGTATTTTATTAATAAGATCTTTTATTTATTTATTTTTTTAAATATATTTTATTGATTTTTACAGAGAGGAAGGGAGAGGGATAGAGAGGTAGAAACATCGATCCGCTGCCTCCTGCACACTCCCTACTGGGGATGTACCCGCAACCAAGGTACATGCCCTTAACCAGAATCGAACCTGGGACCCTTGAGTCCGCAGGCCGATGCTCTATCCACTGAGCCAAACCGGATAGGGCTAATAAGATCTTTAAAAATTGGACTCCATTTAGTTGGCAGCAGCTTATGAAAAGAAAAAAAAGTTTGATCACCAGTGGGATTACTTTTATCACTATCTTGTAAAGCCAGAGTCTTAAACTAGTGGCCCATTAGCTTGAAGGATAGGAGGAGGTAGGGTCACTGGGTTATATCTTGAGTTATGGTGTGACAGTCAATTTGCATATTCCTTTTTTATTAGATGAGATTGCTGGTTAAACCTGTTCTTTCTCCAGTTAAAAGAGTTTTTTAAAAGATAATATATTGGATAGATGTCATGCTTGGCTGCAATTGAGATAATGTAGTCCATGGTGCCTTAGGAGTTGGACATCCATAAATATTTGTAAACTCTCTGCTATCTACAGACTCCTGGTGTAGGGCCTTGCTCACTAGATCAAGTTACCTTCGTTTTGCTGTATGTAACAGACATGGGAAAGACACTGAGGATTCTGTTAAGTGCATACCATGTTATTCTAGATGTTTTTTTAATTTTTTTAAAATATTTTTTATTGATTTCAGGGAGGAAGGGAGAGAGAGAAACATCAGTGATGAGAGAGAATCATTGATAGGCTGCCTCCTGCACACCCCCTACTACGGATCGAGCCCACAACCTGGGCATGTGCCCTTGACTGGAATCAAACCTGGGACCCCAGTCTGCAGGCCAGTGCTCTATCAACTGAGCCAAACCGGCTAGGGCTGTTTTTCTAATTTGAATCCAATGTCAAGCTAATGGAATTTTAAAGGTGATTATAATCCGAACCTGAATTAGAATTCAAAAATTCAATAGACTAGTGCAATTACTTTCTTAGCTCAGAACACTATTTTATATAAATGTATTATCAATTTATTTATATGTTGTATTGATGGAAATACCTTGCCCATGAATACATCTTGAGCATATAAATTTATTGGCCAGAGCATGAAGAATGGGCATGTGCTAGAGCTTCAGAAATCTTCCTACATTTATCTTATTTATCCAGAAATTATATCAAAACTAGTGACCCGGTGCATGAAATTTGTGCACATTTAAAGGGAATTAATTAGAGGAAATATTTTAATATTGCTCTTTGCCCTTTCTCTATAATAGAAGTGTCAGAGATGAAAGAAAATTAGTAAAATGTATATGAAAATCTTCCTCTTGTCAGAGTCTGGGGCGCGCCACGGGAACCAGAGTCAAAAGTCCGCCCACCCACGTGCACCTTGAAATCACGCAAGACCCAGACCCAGCCGACCCCACCCCCATTGGGCTAGAGCCAGACCTGGCCAGCCCCACTCCTGTCAAGCACCGCCGAGTAGGGGGCGCGGCCTCAGGTCGCCTGGCCTGGTGCCAGGGTGGGGGTGCTGCCTGAGGTCCCCCGGCCTGGTCCAGGCCAGGGGCACGCCTTGAGGTCCCCGTCAAGCCCTGCAGGCAGGGGTGCATGGCCTCAGATCCCATGGCCCGGCGCTGGGGAGTGGGGCACGGCCTGAGGTCCCCCGTCAAGCCCTGCCGGGCAGGGGGCACGGCTTGAGGTCCCCCAGCCTGGTGCTGGGCGTGGCCTGAGGTACCCTGTCAAGCCCCACCAGGTGGGGGGCAGAGCCTCAGGTCCCCTGCCCCAGCCCAGTGCCACGCAGCCTCAGGTCCCTGCTGATTGCTCATTAAGGCTTGTTACGGGGACTCGGCCTCCACTGTGGGTGCAGCCACCTTGTGTTACGGAATCCCTGCCTCCGCTGTGGGCGCAGCCATCTTGTGTTACAGTGTGACAGTCAATTTGCATATTCCTTCCTTATTCGATGAGATTGCTGGTTAAACTGGTTCTTTCTCCAGTTAAAATATGGCGACATAGAATATAAAAAATACGTATTATTGGTTTGGGATTTAGTTTGTCATAATGGCAATTCACATTCCCAGAGAAGATGCTGTAAATAAAGCGAGTGAAATTTGACTTAAGGACTTGATAGCTATTTCAAAGAAAAGTTGGAGGTATCATGCTACCTGATATCAAACCATACTACAAGGCTATCTCAAACAGCATGGTACTGGCATAAAAAGACATGCAGAAAAATGGAACATAATAATGCCAGAAATAAACCCACACCTATGTGGCCAATTAATATATGACAAAGGAGGCAAGAATATACAATGGGGTAAAGACATCTATTCAATAAATGGTGGTGGGAAAACGGCAGATACATGCAAAACATGAAACTAGACCACCTTCTTATGCCCTATACAAGAACAAACATAAAATGGATTAAACACTTAAATGTAAGACTAAAAACCATAAAACTCCTAGAAGAAAACAGGCAGAAAAATCTCTTGACACCTCTTAGCAATATTTTGATATATCTCAGGCAAGGAAGACAAAAGAAAAAAAATGGGATTACATCAAACTAAAAAGTTTTTGCACAGCAAAGGAAATCAACAAAATGAAAAAATCTGAATGGAGGAAGATATTTGCTACTAATACATCCAATAAGGAGTTAATATCCCAAATCAATAAAGAACTCATACAACACAATACCAAAAAACCACACACACAATCCAATTAAAAAGGGCAGAGGACCTGAATAGACATTTTTCCAAAGAGGACATACAGATGGCCAATAGCCATATGAAAAGATGCTCAATGTCATTTATCAGAAAAATGCAAATTAAAATCTCAATGAGGTATCACCTCACACGTGCCAAAATGGCTATTATCAATAAACCCAACAAACAAGTGTTGGTGAGGGTGAGGAGAAAGGGAACCCTAGTGTACTGTTGGTGGGAATGCAGACTGGTGCAGCCACTATGGAAAACAGTACGGAGTGTCCTTAAAAATTAAAAATGGAACTGTCTTATGACCCGGAGATTCCACTTCTGGGTATATATCCAAAGGAAACAAAAACACTAATTCAAAAGAATCTATGCACCCCTATGTTCACTGCAGCATTATTTACAATAGCCAAGCTATGGAAGCAGCCCAAGTGCCCATCAACACGGAGTGGATAAAAACGCTTTGGTACATATATGTTACAGAAGACCAGAGAAAAACCAAGCAACGCTTAGAGAAAAGAAGTTACGTTTTATTATTAAATTCTGCCCAGGCCCAGAGAAAAATGTGTCTTTCAAATTCTGGGGCCCCCAACATGGAGGAAACTTTCTCTATTTATACTTTTTCAAGTCCTTTGTCTCCCAAATTTGGAATGAGACTTCCAGGCCTTCTGAGAAAGAAGGCCTGCGTGCTGGGAAGAGGGCATGAGACTATATCTCAAGGCCTGGCCTGGTGTCAGCACTGACAACTCTGTCTGGGGCATAGTTTACGGCCTCTCTGGAATGGGAGTAGTCTTATTTTCCTTATTATTTAAGCAAGCAAGCGTTTACAGGAGCCAAAATAGCAGGGTTAAATTTTCAAACAGCAGTTTTTATGTAAGATGGTTGCTTCATATATACAATGGACTATTACTTGGCCATAAAAAATAATGAAATCTTACCATATGCGACAGCATGGAGTATTATGCTCAGTGAAATAAGTCCGAGAAAGACAAATGCCATATGATTTCACTTATATGTGTAATCTAAAGAGCAAGTAAATGAACAAACATAATTGATGCAAACTCATAGATACAGAGAACAGATTGATGATTGCCAGAGGGGAGGTGGAGGGTGGGGTGGAAAAGGTGAAGATTAAAAAGTACAAATTGGTAGTTACAAAATAGTCACAGGGATGCACAGGGAATAGAGTCAGTAATGTAATAACTATGTATGGTGCCAGGTGGGTCCTGGAAATATCAGGAGGGAAGTGTTATAAAATATACTAGAGGCCCAGTGCACGAATTCGTGCATGGGTGGGGTCCCTCGGGGTGGTCTGCAGGGATCGGGCCCCAGCTTGTGCCCCCAGGCTCACAGCCCCACAGCCCTGCATGGCACCCCATCATAGCCTTGTACTGCTCCCTCACCTGCTCCACCATCCCATCTGCGGGGTGATTGATTGGGGCTGGGCCCCCCTGCCTGGCTCCCTCAGCACCTGGGAGCTGGGCGGCGGCCCTGCCCCCTGCCACCACCGCTGGTCACAGTCTACAGGGCAATCAGCGGGGCGATAGGGGCCCCGCTTGCACCTGCCTTGGCCTGGTGCTGCCCGCTCACCTGCTCCATCATCCTGCCATGGTCCCACTCTCATCAGGGCCGGCAGCACCTCCACTGCTACCCACTGCCAGTGCCAAGTCACTGACACCTGCCATGTTCCGATCCGCCCTCTAGTGTCAGTGCACATCATA
>NW_005871139.1:4479672-4524558 GCF_000147115.1 Myotis lucifugus
ACCCATTGTGGCCCTCGAGGCCAAAAAAGTTTGGCCCACCCCTGGTCTAACCACTGTTATACCCCTGAAACTAATACAAAATAATATTGAATATAAACTGCAATTGAAAACAAAACAAAACTAGGAATTTGGGATTTTAACCTGGTCTCTAGCCATTCAACTTAAATAGTGGTCTCTCCCCCACGCCCACCCCCAAAACACTTTATAAAACTCTAGGGGGCCGAAACCGGTTTGGCTCAGTGGATAGAGCGTCGGCCTGCGGACTGAGGGGTCCCGGGTTCGATTCCGGTCGAGGGCATGTACCTGGGTTGCGGGCACATCCCCAGTGGGAGATGTGCAGGAGGCAGCTGATCGATGTTTCTCTCTCATCGATGTTTCTAACTCTCTACCTCTCTCCCTTCCTCTCTGTAAAAAATCAATAAAATATATTTAAAAAAAAAAAAAACAAACAAACAAACAAAAAAAAACACATTTTCTTCTTTAAAAAAAAAAAAAAAAAAAAAAAAAAAACTCTAGGGGCTAACTGTCTCTTTTGTGCTCTTCGATATCCCACATTCTAGAGCAGTGCCTCCCTGGTTCACAGGAGTGCTCCATGTCTATTAAATGAGAGCCTGGGATTCAAATTCACTAAGACACAGAGGTTTGATACTTCGCCAAGGGCACACAGGAAATAAGGCTAGGGTTCAGACCTAGGTCTAGTCATCTCCAAAGTTTGTGGTCTTGAAGACCAGAATGTACCTTCTTTCTTTCTTTTTTTTTTTCTTTCGAATTTTTTATTCCTCCCCTGAGGATATGTTTTTATTGATTTCAGAGAGAGAGGAAGGAAGAGAGAGAGAGTAACAGTGTAGGAGAGAAACTTCAATCAGTTGCCTCTATATGTGCCCTGACCAGGGAATCAAACCTGCAACCTTTTTGGTGTACAGGGCGATGCTCCAACCAACCCAGCCACCTGGCCAGGGCTGTACCTTCTTTCTTGTCTGTGCTGTTGAAGAGTGAAACGCTCTGTTCCATTGCACAGTAAGTCCTCACATTTTAACGTCAATGGTTCTGCATATAAACAAGAGTAAGGAGTTAACATCATCTCATCAACATTATAACAAGACAATGTTGAACACAATGTTATTCAAGGACCTGCTGTACCTTTATGCACCTGCTATGAAAGATTTTTAAAGTTCTATTTAAGTGTGTCCACTAGATGGCAACCTCCACTTTAAAATCACAGAATATTACAAACAAAAGTAAATACATAGAAAACTACACAAGTAAATATTACAATCTTGTACACCCACCATCCAGAATTAATAAGTGTTAACATTTTATCTTTAATTAAGGTCATTTTCTGAATAAAAATGCACAGTGGTTTCTCTTCCTAAAGGAAACCACTACAATGAATTTAGTGGGGACCCAGTCCATATTTTATTTTGTCTGCTTGTTTTGCTTTATATTTACTACACGAGTCCATAAAGGTGTCAGATTATAGTATCTTTTTTTAGAAGTTCATAAATGGTCCCTTAATAATATATCATCCTCTAAGTGAAAGGTCAAGCAGATAAAACAGAGTTTTAGCTATGGTGATTTAATACTTTGTTTTAGTGTGTGTGTGGGGTGGGGCGGGGGAGAGGAGCATTAAAGCCCTACAGGTCACCTACTACACAAGGCCACTCTACCAATTCCAGGAGACATAGCAGCTCCACCTAATACATAGAAACAAACACAGGGAAGCAGCCAAAATGAGGAGACAGATATTTCACAAATGAAAGAACAGAAGAATTTTCCAGAAAAGAACTAAATGAAATGGAAGCAAGCAAAACACTAGAGACAGAGTTCAAAATGATGGTTATAAGGTTGCTCAAGTATTCTAATGAGAGCTTCAAGGGACTTTCAAGGATTTAAGTGAGAATTTCAAGAACTTTAGTGAGAACATCAAAGACATGAAAAAGGACCAGTCAAAAATGAAGCATACACTAACTGAAATAAAGAATAATTTACAGCCCTGACTGGTTTGGCTCAGTGGATAGAGCATCGGCCTGCGGACTGAAGGGTCCCAGGTTCGATTCTAGTCAAGGGCATGTACCTTGGTTGTGGGCACATCCCCAGTGAGGGGTGTGCAGGAAGCAGCTGATCGATGTTTCTAACTCTCTATCCCTCTCCCTTCCTCTCTGTAAAAAAATCAATGAAATATATTTTTAAAAAATAAATTAAAAAAAGAATAATTTACAGGGATTCAACAGTACAGGAATCAAATCAAATGATTTGGAATATGAGAAAGCAAAAAAACACCCAATCAGAAGAGCAAAAAGAAAAAAGAATCCAAAAATATGAACATAGTATAAGGAGCCTCTGGGACAACTTCAAGGTTACCAACGTTTGTATCATGGGGGTGCCGTAAGGAGAAGAGATAGAGCAAGAAATTGAAAACCTATTTGAGGAAATAATGACAGAAAACTTCCCCTACCTGATGAAAGAAATAGACTTATAGTTCCAGGAAATGCAGAGAGTCCCAAACAAGAGGAACTCAAAGAGGACCAACCAAGACACATCATAATTAAAATGCCAAGAGCAAAAGACAAAGAGAGAATCTTAAAAGCAGCAAGAAAATGCAGTTACCTACAAGGGAGCGCCCACATGACTGTCAGCTGATTTCTCAACAGAAATGTTGCAGGCCAGAAGGGAGTGGCAAGAAATATTCAAAGTGATGAATAGCAAGAACCTACAACCAAAATTACTCTACCCAGCAAAGCTATCATTTAGAATTGAAGGTCAGATAAAGGGCTTCACAGACAAGAAAAAGCTAAAGGAGTTCATCACCACCAAACCAGTGTTATATGAAATGCTGAAGGGAAGAGGAGGAGGAGGAGGAGGAGGAGGAGGAGGAGGAGGAGGAGGGGGAGGGATAAAAGAATATGAACACTAAAATGGCAATAAATACATATCTATCAACAACTGAACCTGAAAATCAAAATAAAAGAATGAGGAATCCAATGAACAAAATAAACTGATGAATAAAATAGAACCAGAGGCATAGAGACATGCAACAGATGGATGAATCTCAGAGGAAAGGGGTGGCAGGGAGGTGGGAAGAGATTAACCACATGTCTTATATGCATATATGCATTACCTATGGCCACAGACAATAGGTGGTGAAGGCCTGGAGTGGGGCGGGAACCATGTGGGGGGGGGGGGCAATGGGGAGGAAAAGGGGGACATCTATAATATGTCATTTTTTAGAGAAGGTGACAGTGCATATTCTCTATGAATCAGCAATCTCAAACTGGGATACATTCCAGAGAAACTCATGCTTGTATGCATAATAGTATTAGTTGTAATAGCAGATATCTAAAATGATTTAAGCATCCATTAATAATTCTGATGTAGATAAATATATTGTGGCATTTATACACCATGTGTGGTAAAAATAAATGAATTATAGTTATAGATAACTACAGGAATGAATGTTAAGAACCTAACACTAAATTAAACAAAGCTAGCTGCAAAAGAAAAGTCATTGCATGCTTCAATTTATTTTTTTTAAATATATTTTTATTGATTTTTTACAGAGAGGAAGGGAGAGAGATAGAGAGTTAGAAACATCAATCAGCTGCCTCCTGCACATCTACTGGGGATGTGCCCGCAACCCTTGACCGGAATCTAACCTGGGACCTTTCAGTCCGCAGGCCGACGCTCTATCCACTGAGCCAAACCGGTTTTGGCACATGCTTCAATTTATATAAAGTTCAAATACATGCAAAACTAAACAATATGTTGTTTAGAGCAGTGTTATCCAATAGAACTCTGCAATGATGCAAATATTCCATAATTTGCTATTTAGCATGGTAACCTAATGAGCACTTAAAATATAGCTAATGTTGCCTCCTGCACGGGCCCTGACCAGGTCCCAGCCAGGGAGGAGCCCGCAACCCGGGCATGTGCCCCTGACCGGAATTGAACCCGGGACCCTTCAGTCCCCAGGCCAACGCTCTATACACTGAGCCAAACCAGCCAGGGCAATAAAATATTTTTATTAAAAAGATTTCTAGGCCCCGGCTGGGTGGCTCAGTTGGTTGGAGCATCGTCCCATACACCAAAAGGCTGCAGGTTGGATCCCCGGGGTGCTTACAGGAGGCAACCGATCAATGTTTCTCTCTCCCTCTCTTCCTTCCTCTCTCTCTAAAATCAATAATTTAAAAAATATATATCCTCGGGTGAGGGTAAAAGTATGTCTGTTTCTAGCACTAACTCAGATGTGCTCCAAGTGGAGCAGGGGACTCACAGAAAGAATAAAACCTCCCCCAACTCCTGACCCAGTCAGTCCTGCCCCCACGCAAACACGTACCCAGCCAACACGAGGCCCCCTTCCAGTGGGAGGACATAAGAAGCTAGCAAAATCCCTGGGCAAATGTAATGGAGAAACTAAAACAAGAAAATTAAACAAGGCCAAACAGTCTGGGCAGCTTGCAGCCAGCTTGTGAATTGCAAGACCTTATCTTCCCCAACCAAGGACATTTGAGAGCAAATGGCTTATACCTCTCCTCCCCAAGCAGAGAACACATAGCTGAAACCACCCTGGCCTGGGAAACAGAACAAAGACCCAATTGATGCCATTTGTGCCAGCTGAGCCCAAGGACAGGTGAAGTCAAGGAACAAATAACAAAAAAACCATTAAAGCCAGACAGACCTAAGAATAATCCAAACAGACCAAAGAATAATCCAAACTCCCCTAATCAACTATTTTGATACAGCAGAATATTAAAAATGCATCTGGACAGCTGACGAAACTCCCCCCTAAGATTCTCGCCTGCAGGAAAAAAGGGGGGGGGACGACAAAAAGCCCCCGGGACAAAGACTCAATGCTTGCTCACTCCAGCACACCCATGTCCCTTCCCGGGCATGAACTTTTTATTTCTTCCTAAACTCTAAGGATCCACAAGAGACTTGCAACCAGGGGAGCAATGGGCAGCAGCAGCTCAACCAGGCTCACCCCTGAATCTGTCTCCAAGGCCGCCTTTTCCCTGACTTCCTCGTGAGCTGACAGCAGCCCGTCTTGGCTCACTTCTTTCCCGGAACAGTTCTAGAGCCCAGGCCGAGCATCGCCCCGGCTCCCCCTGCGGCTGCTTCCACCCCAAGCCCTTCCCTGTTTCGCTGGCCCCGGCTGTAATAAACGTGCTCTCAAACCCACATGGATTCACGCTGTGAAATCTTCCTACATGGAGTCCAGACCCCACACACTACAGGCCGGCCTGACGCAGACTTACTTGCTCGGGGCTGGTGCCTGTTGGGTAACACTTGTCAGTGTAAGAAACAGTCAAACCTGCGAAGAATTTTTGTGAGTTTATTTGAGCCAAACTGTTGACAAATGCTGGGGAGCAACATCTCAACGGGTTAAGATAATGTTCCAAAGAATGGCAGTTTTGCACTTCATTTTATACATTACAATAAAAAAAAAGGAGACCTATGTGGTTACATGAAATCCGTTGGCCATAGATTAGGGAAGCGGAGAAAGCAAAGCGGGGAAATCTCTGGGATGGGATAAAAAGTAAAATGATAGACACATACTTCTTTTACGAGGTATAGGAAGGTGAACAGTCAGCAATTAACTCAACAACAATGGGGGGTTTGTGGTGCCAGTGCTTTGAGAGGTCCGGGAAAAGGAAAGTTGCTTTGACATTCAAAGGTATGTTATCGTAGATGCAACAAGATAATAGACTCCGTTAGGGTAAAGATTGACCTTTGTCAGGGAAGATGCCGGCCTAGGACATGACTACCCACCATAAACTGCTTTTAGTTACAAAGTGTTCATTTCGGCCCTAGCTGGTTTGGCTCAGTGGATGGAGTGTGGTGTGCAGGTTGAAGGGTCCCAGGTTCCAATCCAGTCAAGAGCACATGCCCGGGTTGCAGGCTCCCAGCCCTGGTCGGGGTCGTGCAGGAGGTGACCAATCAACGTGTCTCTCTCACATCGGTGTTTCTCTCTGTCTCTCCCTCTCCCTTCCACTCTCTCTACAAATCAATGGAAAAAATATCCTCATGTGAGGATTTTTTTTAAAAGAAAGTGTTCATTTCAGACCATCCTTTGTGGCTACTTTGGGTCTCTGAGTTTGCAAGGCCGCCACGCAGGCCTTCCCTGAGCTTGTCAGGTTAGCACGTGGTCCCTTTTCATCCACACACTTCAATGGTAGGAGAAACAAGATGTATTCTCTGTCGCTGCATAACAAATTATTCCAAAACGCAGTGGCTTAAAACAACAAACATTTGTTATGTCACAGTTTCTGTGGGTCAGGAATCTTGAGTGTGGCTCAGTGGGGTGCCTGGCTTAAGGTCTCGCATAAGGTGGTTAGGATGTTAGCCAGAACTATGGTCTCATTCGAAGGTTTGACCAGGGGATGAGGTGCTTCCCGGCTCACTCATGCAGTGTTGTAGGAGTTAGTTCTTTGTGGGCTGTTGGATTGAGGACTCTAGTTCCTCGTTGGTAGGGCTGGAGGCCATGCCATAGGGACATAGGGTCATTCCCAACATGGCAGCCCGCTTCCCTCAGAGCAGGAGAGCTAGAGAGAACGTTCAAGCATAAGTCACAGTCTTTTTGGAATATGATGAACAACATAAACTGATGAACAAAAACAGATCCAGAGACAGAGAAGCATCGATCAGACCGTCAAACCTCAGAGGGAAGGTAGGGGTAAGGGGTAGGGATCAACCAAAGGACTTGTATGCATGTATATAAGCCTAACCAATGGACACAGACACCAGGGGGGTGAGTGGGGGGAGGGTGGGGAGCAACGGGGGGATAAGGACACATATGCAATACCTTAATCAATAAAGAAAAAAAAGAAGTCACAATCTTTTGATAACCTAATATTGGAAATAATAGGCCATCATCTCTATCACTCTATTTGCTAGAAGCATGGTGCTAAATCCAGCCAACAGTAAAGGGGAGGGGACTAAGCCAGGCTGTGAATACAGGAGACAGGGCTGATTGGAGGCCATTCTGGGGGCTGCCTACTACCCCAGAGGATACTCGTCTGCTATGGCGGTGATCCACAAAGAAAGGAAGCGACAGTGCAGGAGAGAAGAGAGAAGGCCTAGAGGAGGCAGAAGAAATCCAGGCACAGGACTTTGTGGTTACCGGTCCACTGTGTTTTTCACTGCCTTCTCATGGCCTGGCTGCACGCACCTCTTTTTGATCAGGATATGTCAAACATATCTGTTGTGTCTCTGTCACCTGTCACAGCAAGATTCGTCATCTTGCCCCGCTTATAAAGCCATACCCAATCTGGTCATATCCCCCTCCACCCCCTCACTCACACACACACACACACACACACACACACACACACACACTGTTTCCCTTTCAAATATCACCTCCCACTAAAATATTTGGGGAACAGGAAATGTGTTTCTTGTCTACCCCTCAGTCAGTTCATGCTGCAACTTGTTGCTCCAATATCACTTGCCTACCACTGACTTCAGCTCAGCCCTAAGCGTCTATTCCCTTTCTCACATGAAAGCCCCAACAAATAGCCTCCTTTGATTTAATGCTGTCAACCATGACAACCTCACAGGGTTGATGCAACAGGTGGCTGTCCTTTCAGTGACCCCTACTTTAATTCCCCACCGTGTGACTTATCTCCCAGGCGACCACAGCCCACACTGCTCCCTTGTTAATGAAGGTGTGGGGTGAACAGAGGCGATCTTAGGAACAAATCAAGATAGCAATAAGATAATTAAAACCAAACATTAGATTTCATTGTTCTTAAAAACCCTGGGTCAACCCACCACGATGAAACTCTCGCAGACGTATTTTTGGCTCAGACCTGGCCACCTGTCATGTTGTTGGACTGCGGGCTGCCTGCTTCTTCCCTCCCTCTTGTCCAGCTTGCTTTGCACACTGAAAAGTTTCTTCTCATTATGCTGAGCAATCAGCAGCCTTACCCTAAGTATGAAGCAGGTGACAGGCCCACTACTGCGTGTCCCAAAACCATATTAAAATACTCTGCTAAAGGGAAGAAGTCCCGTACATGGTGATTCTGGACTCAAAAGAGAATCAAATCAAATGCAAAACCAACACATCCTGGTCAAAAAATGTGAAGACATGGTTTCCTCAGTCTCTAAGATAACAAAATAGTAATAATAATAAGGAAAACTCCTTCTGATCAAGATGGTGGAGTAGGTAGATGTTATGCTTGCCTCCTCCCACAACCACATCAAATTTACAACTAAATTTTATAACAACTAAAACTGAATACCACCTGAAGACTAGATGAACAGAATTCTTATAACTAAAGATAAATAGAAGCCACATGAGACTAATCAGGTGGAAATGCAGAACCAGCAGTTCCCACACCGATGGTATGGCAGCTAAGAATCGGGAGGGAGCCCGACCAGGTTGCTCAGTTCGTTGGAGCATCATCCTGTACATTAGAAAGGTTGCAGGTTCGATTCCTGGTCAGGGCACATACTTAGGTTGCAGGTTCGCTCCCCATCTGGGGTATGTGTGGGAAGCAATTGATCGATGTTTCTCTCTCTCTAACCCAATAAATATATCCTCGGTGAGAATTAAAAAAGGAAGAAGAAGAATCAGGAGGGATCTCTCAGTTGGAGGGGTCACCTCTGAGAAGTGGGGGGTCCCAGCCCCACATCTGGCTCCCCAGCCCAGGCACCAGTGCTGAGAGGAGGAGTCCCCATAGCATCTGGCTATGAAAACCAGCAGGATTGCACCCAAGAAAAACAAAGCGCTGCTAGAATCAAAGGGTTGCTCTTAAAGGACCCACACACAGACTCACTCGCTCACCGACTCACGAGCTCTAAGCTTCAGCACAGGGGCAACAGCTCAAAAAGCACTTGTGATATAAGGGGAGGAACTAAATTGACTAACTTCAGGGTGAGGCCTGGAGGGACAGGGAATGGGCCAACTCTTTCTACGGATGGCAGCACTGGCAGGTCCCTTTGTTAAGCTCTTCTCCCACCCAGCTGGCCTGGTACAGGCAGGCACCAAATCTGCGCTCTCCAGGAACCTGATTACCACCGTCCCTCCCATCCAGATGATACCCTGAGACTTCACCCCACCTAACTTGCTCACCAGGCCCAGCTCTTCCAGTAGCTCCTCTACAGGATAGTCACCTTGGCTAACAGTGAGGATTTTCCTAAAATCTCTCAAAGGTCCACAAACTGAAACAAGCACAGCCTTGTAGCTCTCACTAAGCAGCCCCAGCCCAGCACAAAGAGTGACTGATCTCAGCTTGCATTGTAAATCCCTTTAAGCGGCCCCAAGGCTGGCATTAGCAAAAGACTACATTGGCCTAGAGCAGAAGTAGCTTCAACTAAGTGGCCACAAACCCAGCACAAGTGGTGGCTGGGCCCCCCAAAGAGTCCTCGGCCTGGCACTAGTAGCAGCCAGGCGCAGTTTGCAGCATAGCCTCTCCCAAGTCCTGCACAAGTAGCAGCCAACCACAGATCACTTTATGGCGCCGACCAAGCATCCCCAAGCCCAGCACAAGTGGTGGCTGATCTTGACCTGCCCTGCAGCCCCTCCCAAGAGGCTCCAGAACCAACAGTGGCTGGCTTTAGACCGTATTAGAGCACCACCCAACTAGCTCCACAAACAACACACCTGAAGGGGAAACCTGGCAGGCACCAGAGCCCCGCTAAAGCAGCGCCTGCTCTGTGGGGTCAGTACCTGCACAGCAGCTCATCTGCTGTAGTCACAACCATCTTCATAGCCAGTCAGCCTGAGGGTCAACCCCACTCATTTGCATCAACAGCAGTAGAGGCCCAACCACAACAGGGGGGCATACACAACCCCCACAGGGGACCAGGGAGCATGCACCACTGGTCCCAATAGGACACCTTCGGCCACTCTGTCAGGGTGAGGGCTGGAGGGACCAGGAGATGTAGCAGATCTACCTAATACACAGAAACAAACATAGGGAGTCCGTTAAAATGAGGAGAAAAAGCCGAACCGGTTTGGCTCAGTGGATAGAGCATCGGCCTGCGGACTCAAGGGTCCCGGGTTCGATTCCGGTCAGGGGCATGTGCCTTGGTTGCGGGCACATCCCCACTGGGGGGCGTGCAGAGGGCAGCTGATCGGTGTTTCTCTCTCATCGATGTTTCTGGCTCTCTATCCCTCTCCCTTCTTCTCTGTAAAAAAATCAATAAAATATATTTTTAAAAAAAAAAAAAAAAAAAAAAAAAAAAAAAAAAAAAAAAAAAAAAAAAATTGAGGAGAAAAAGAGATATGTCCCAAATGGAAGAACAGGACAAAACTCCAGAATAAGAACTAAATAAAATGGAGGTAAGCAATCTACCAGAAGTTCAAAACCCTGGTTATAACTTAGAGGAAGAATAGATGAACTCAGTGGGAACTTCAAGAAAGCGAAACAAAAGAATAAAAAAGAACCAGTTAAAACTGAAGAACACAACAACTGACATGAACAAAATCAGACAGACACTCAAAAAAAAAAAATAGAGAATTACAGGTCAATATCCCTGATGAACATAGATGGAAAAATCCTCAACAAAATATTAGCAAAGTGTCCTGGTCGGGTAGCTCAGGTGGTTAGAGAATCGTCCCAATACATCAGGGTTGTGGGTTCAGTCACTGGTCAAGGCTCATACAAGAGTCAACAAAGGAATGCATAAATAAGTGGAACAACAGCCCGGCCAGCTGGCTCAGTGGTTGAGCATTGACCTATGAACCTGGAGGTCACAGTTCGATTCCCGGTCAGGGCATGTGCCCAGGTTGCAGGCTTGATCCCCAGTAGGGGGCATGCAGGAGGCAGCCGATCAATGCTTCTCATCATTGATGTTTCTATCCCTCTTTCCCTCTCCAATCCTCTCTCTGAAATCAATTAAAAAAAACTTTTTTTAAAGATAAAAAAAATCTTACCAAGTGGGATAGAGAGAACATGCCTCTATTAACCAAGGAAGTAAAGATCTGTACTCAGAAAACGACAAGACTTTGAAGCAATCGAAAAAGATACAAATAAATGGAAGCATATACCATGCTTAACATCGTTAAAATGTCCATATTACCCAAAGTAGTCTATAGATTTAATGCAATCCCTATTAAAATATCAATGGCATTTTTCACAGAACTATAACAACCAAACCAAAAATTTATATAGAACTACAAAGACCCCGTATAGCAAAAACAACCTTGAGAAAGAAGAACAAAGTTGGAGGTATCATGCTACCTGATATAAAAATACAAGGCTATAGTAATCAAAACAGCATGGTACTGGCTGTTTTGATTACTAAAATAAGACACATAGGCCAATGGAACAGAACAGAGAGCCCAGAAATAAACTCACAAACCAGAGAGGAATATACAATGGAGTAAAGACAGTTTCTTCAATGAATGGTGTTGGGCAAACTGTACGGATACATGCAAAACAAATGAAACTAAACCACTTTCTTACACCATATACAAAAATAAACTCAAAAAGAAAAAAAATAAATTCAAAATGGATTAGAGACTTACATGGAAGACCTGAACCATAAAACTAGAAGAAAACACAGGCTATAAACTCTGTGACATGGCTCTCAGCAATATCTTTTTGTATATGTCTGCTCAGGCAAGGGAAACAAAGGAAAAAAGTAAGCAAATGGCACTACATCAAATTTAAAAGGTTTTGCATAGTGAAGGGCCATCAACAAAATGAAAAGACTACCTATTGAATGGGAGAAGACCTTTGCCAATGAGGCATCCAATAAGCAGTTAATATCCAAAATATATAAATGTGCAGCCATTATGGAAAACAGCATAGAGGGTCCTCAAAAAACTAAATAAAGAACTACCATATAAATACTTCTGGGTATTTATCCAAAGAAATTCAAAACACTAATTCAAAAATTATATGCACTCCTATGTTCATTATTTACAGTAGCCAAGATACAGAAGCAACCTAAGTGTCCATCGATAGATAAGTAGATAAAGAAGATGTGGTACATATATACAATGGAATACTATTCAGGCATAAAAAGAATGAAATATTACCATTTGTAACAACATAGATGGACCAGAGTGTATTATGCTAAGTGAAATAAGTCAGAGAAAGACCAATACCAGATGATTTCATTTATATGAAATCTAAAAAACAAAATAAATAAACAAAACAGAAACAATCACATAGATACAGAGGAAAACTGCTGGTTGCCATATGGAAGGGGTGTTTAGGGGACTAGTAAAAAATGTGAAAAGGATTAAGAGTACAAATTGCCAGTTATAAAAACAGTCCCGGGAATGTCAAGTACAGCACAGGGAAGATAGTCAACAATATATTAACTACATAGGGTGTCAGATGGATACTAGACTTATCAGGGTGATAACTTTATAATCTATCTAAATGTCTAATCACTATGTTGTGCCCTTAACAGTAATATAATATTGCATGTCAACTGAAATAAAAATAATAAATTATACATACACACATTGCATCATATTTGATTTTAGCCAACAGGCCGAGAAACAGTATTCACATTGATGGTTAATTTTATGTGTCAACTTGACTTGGCTAAGGGATGTCCAGATAGCTGGTAAAATAATATTTCTGGTTGTGTCTGTTAGTTCATTTCTGGAAGAAATTAGCATTTGAATTAGTAGACTGAGTAAGGAAGATGTGCCCTCACCAATGTGGGTGGTTGTCATACAATCCAATCAATTGAATGTCCAAATAAAATAAAATGGTGGATAAGAGGCAAATTCTCCCTTTCTTCTTGAGTTGAGACATCCATCTCTCCTGTCCTCAGACATCAGAGCTCCTGGTTCTCCAGCTTTTGGATTGGGACTGAACTATACCACTGGTTTTCCTAGTTCTCCATCTTGCAGATGGCATGCTGTGCAACTTCCCAGCCTCTACAATGGTGTGAGCCAATTCCTATAATAAATCTCCTCTACAGGTCCTACTGGTTCTATTTCTCTGGAGAAATGCATGGGTACACATTATTGACCTTAAAAAAAATAAAAGCTATTCTACCAGCAAAAATGGATTTATTGAGGAATAGCAGAGAATTGCAATTCAAGGCATGTGAGTGATGACAAAACCATAGTCAAGCCTGGAGAACCAAGGAGAGGAACTTTCTCTTGTGGAGGAAAGGGGAAGTTGGGAGAAACTGTTATAAACAAAGAGTCCATTGGAGAAAACTGGGAGTTCAAACTCTACTGACTTCTCATTGGCTGCGTTGTGACAATCTCTCAGTGGTTGCGCCATTGCTGGGGAAGGAGAAAATCTTCCTTTTGTTGGGGTACTAGAGTAGAAAACATCTTCCTGCTGGAAATCAAGGCATATCTCTTCCAGTTCGGGGCAACCAATGATGAGTGATAGGGTGTGAGCGTTCCCCCCTACAGGACCTCCAGACTCCAATTTTGGTTGAGGTTTCTTTTATTAATTTTCAAAATTCCATGCCTTTGCTTATGCTGTGCCTTAGCCTAGCCTGTCTTCACTACATCTCCTTCCTCTTCTTGACATTCCCCCTCAATCTAGGCCCAGCTGACATACCCCTCCTGCAGGAAGCCTTCCCAGACGGCCACAGCCCACACCACTCCCTGGTGTCTGAATTGGTGTCGGGCTTGGGCTGGGTGCTTAGCCAAGTTATCAAGTTCTCTGGGTCAGACGGACAGGGCTTACCGCACTTCCCAGGAAATGATACCATTTCCCTGTACAGCACCGAGTGTAAGGTTACCTGTTCAATGCGTCCATTAACTGGAGTCACTTACCTGCACCCTCTCCCCACACTGTTTGCAGCGGCAAGGGGGCGTCTCAGGGATTCTGACAGGGCCAGGAATCATGCATCTTTCAGACTAGGGACTGAAGTGGAGGCGGCGTGCCGTTACCTGCAGTCAGGCTTCGTCCTCAACGTTGCAGGTCCTTGCATGTGACTGTATCAGCTCGCCCTGAGATCAGCTCAAGGCAAACTACTGCAAGACGATGAATAATGAGATCGACCTGTATCACAGGAATTGCGTCCCCCCGATGCCTGCACCGTCTCCTGCTTTACCTCTCCGTTCCCAGCTTGGCCGCCTTTGCTGAGCAGCCCCCTGGCGGCACGCCCGCCCGGCCGGCCTCGCAGGTCTGAGCCAGCAGCCCCCCCCGGGCGGCACCTCCCCTCCCACCACCCAGGCCCGCTGTCCCGGGCAGGTGTGTGGGCCTGGCCCAGGAAAGCCTCATCCAATCAGGAGCCCCGAGCCCGGCCGAGGGCGGGACTCTTCAGTGCGTCTGTCCAATAAGTGCACACACACTAGGACACCTCGGCGAGGCTTGGCCCCGCCCCACCCATCCCCGCCGCGTGGCCGGGCGGGTGGGCGGCCGGCGCCATCTTGCCGGCGGAGTCCCCACGATGCGGCCGGGGCCGCTGGGCGCCGCGCTGCTGCTGCTGGGGGGCGCCCTCCTCCTCCCGGGGCGCCCCTCGCTCTCGCACGGGGGCCGGCGCCCCTCCCGGGACAGGCCGGACGCCAAGGGCAGTATGTGTTCCTCCCTCTCTCCCTCCCTCCCTCCCTCCCTCCCTCCGGACGTCCCCTCCTCTCCCCGCTTCCACAGCGCTGGTTCGGGGCCTCCTTCCCCGTCGTCCCGGGTGCCTTTCACTGAAGACGTGCGGACCCGAGCTGTCACCTGGACAAGAGCAGTAACAATAGCAAAAAGGGCGCATGTGCAGGGCGTCTCTTTGAGGGGCTCGTCATTCCCATTTCTCAGAGGACGGACTCATGGGAATTCCGAGTTGAATTAGGGCTCTTAGGTGACCTTTTCAGGCTACAGTTCAGGAAAATTAAAAATAAAAGTGGCAAGTATTGGAACTTGTGGCTCTTGAATCACCAGTTCCCCCGGGGGAAGAACATGACACCTGGCCAGAAAAACATCTCATTTTTATGCTTTAGGACAACAGAGCTTTAAAAATGGATGAATTGTGTTGATTTCATGTCATTCTACTTATAAATAAGACCTGTTTACCTTAACTCTCCTTTTTTTCCTCCCTCAAAATATGGTATCCAGCTCGCTTGACCAGTTGTTAAACTAGGAATTTAAAAGCCTGTATTAGTGTGTTAAGATTAGGAGGTAATACCTATTATCAGATGTTCGGTCTAAGTGATGTATCGGTTTTATTTGTAGGTTGTGGAACAGCTCCGCTGGTGAACGTGCTGACAGGGTCTCGGATCGTCGGGGGCACGGCCGCCCAGACTGGCGCGTGGCCCTGGATAGTGAGCCTGCAGATTCGCTCCGGGAGAATCATGGCTCATATCTGTGGGGGAAGCTTAGTGAGGAATAGCTGGGTCCTCACAGCGGCCCACTGCACGAGGGACACTCGGTATGTATTCATAACACACGCCTGTCTTACTCTCTTAGGGAGATCTCAGAGTGGTGGAGGGACATTTGACTTCAGTCCTGTTCACTTAAGCTGTATGTTTGCAAGGGCCTATTATGCCTTATATGTACTACACTGAATGTCTTTTTAAATGAATCCTGAAAATCAGAGGTCAACAAACATTTTCTGTAGAGGCATTTTTGGTAAATATTTTAGGCTTTGCAGACCTTATGGTGTCTGTCACAACTATTCAGCTATGCAACTATAGAACCAAAATGGTCATAGACAATACATCATTGAATGTGTGTGCTGTGATCCAATAGATATTTATGAACACAAAATATTACTTTTTTCCCAATCATTTACAAGTGCAAAAAACATTCTTTGTTTATTAGCTGTGTAAAAATAGGAGACAGGCCAGATTTGGCCTGTGGGTTGGAGTTGGTTGGACCTTGCTTTAAATAATGAAACTTTCTTTTAGCTTTTAAAATTATTATATTGTAATCATGTATTTGTCTTTCTCACCTTTAGATCAGGAGTTATTTGAAGGCAAGGACTACATGTTTTATTTTATATTCCTGGTACTAATATAGAACTTGGCCTACTTTATAGGAGACATAATATATGTTTATTGAATCTATGGATTATGTTAATCTTAGAGAAATAGGATTTACCACAGTGAGAATAGAACCATCTATCTATAATAATAAAAGCATAATATACTAATTAGACTAGACAGCTGAATGACCTTCCGGACGTCCTTTTGGACGAAGCCGGGGCTGTGAGGGCAGAGGCAAGCCGCCGTAGGTGTGAGGGCCAAGCCCCTTGCACGAATTCTGTGCATAGGGCCTCTAGTCCTATCTAATAATAGAGAAACATGGTAATTAACCGTAACTTCGCTACCCTTCCCATTGACTAATCAGCGAGATATGCAAATTAACTGCCAACCAAGATGGCGGCCAGCAGCCAGGCAGCTGAAGCGAACAGGAGGCTTGCTTGCTCCAGTGATGGAGGAAGCCAAGGTTCCCCGCCTGCCACTGCCGGCCTCTGAGCTGCACTCTAAGAAACAATGTTGTAATTATAGAAGCTAAACAAACCCCAGAAACCTGCTTTCAGCCAGCTGGGCCTCAGAGCTGGAGTTGCAACAGTGTTTCAATTATAGAAGCCAAACAAACCCAGATACCTGCTTTCAGCAGCCGAGGTCTCAGAGCTGGAGCTGAGCCTCAGAGCTAAAGCTGGCTCTCAGTTCCACTGACAGCCATAGAAGGTAAATAAATCCCAGAATTAAAAAGAAAAGAAAAAAAGGAGAGGTTGGGAGCTTCAGTCACCCACCAGCCTGAAAATGGCCATCATCCCTCATTCAGGCTGGCCAGGCACCCAAGTGGGACCCCCATCCTGATCCGGGACACCCTTCAGGGCAAACCAGCCGGCCCGCACCCGTGCACCAGGCCTCTATCCTATATAGTAAAAGGGTAATATGCAAACTGACCCTAACAGCAGAATGACTGGGAATGACTGGTCATTATGACACACACTGACCACCAGGGGGCAGACGCTCAATGCAGGAGCTGCCCTCTGGTGGTGAGTGCGTTCTCACATGGGAGGAGCTCTGCTCAGCCACAAGCCAGGCTGATGGCTGCCAGTACAGCGGTGGTGGCGGGAGCCTCTCCTGCCTCCTCAGCAGCGCTAAGGATGTCTGACTGCAGTTTAGGCCTGCTCCCCGCTGGCAAGTGGACATCCCTCGAGGGCTGCCGGGCTGCCAGAGGGATGTCCGATTGCCATCTTGGGCCCAATCCCCCGGGGAGTGGACCTAAGCCAGCAGGTGGTCATCCCCTGAGGGGTCCAAGACTGTGAGAGGGCACAGGCTGGGCTGAGGGACCCCCTCCCCCCCCCCCCCGAGTGCACAAATTTTTGTGCACTGGGCCTCTAGTATATATATAAAAGCCTATATATAGGCAGTCGCTATGACATGCACTGACCACCAGCGGGCAGATGCTCAATGCAGTGCACTCCCACAGCCAACCTCCCGCGGTCCATCCCCACTTCCACCCCCTGCCGGCAGACTCTAATCACCCAATTGGGGCCAGGCCCCGGGCTGGGATGGGGAGCCGGGGATGGGTAGCAGTGGACATGGCCCCTTTCAGAGGGGCCAAGGGCCGACTCTGTCCTCAGGTCTGGTGGTCAACCTCCTGTGCCCTATCCCTCCCCCTGGCCAGCAGGTCCCGATCAGCCCACCACTTGCCCACCACAGTAGTGGCGCTGCGGCAAGGGAAGGAGGAGGGGGGGGGAGGCGGGGAACTGTGCAGTGGCGGAGTGCCAATGATGGTGGTGTCTAATGTCTGTTTCTTCCATGCCTGGCCCAGCAACCGTCGCCTCTTCTCCGGCCTGACACTGATCAGCCTGGCCCTGATCGGCCCTGATTGCTGGCCAGGCCTAGGGATCCCACCCATGCACGATTTTCATGCACTGGGCCTCTAGTCCTATATAATAAAAGCCTAATATGCAAACTGTTTGGCCAGGAGTTTGACCGCTTGCTATGATGTGCACTGACCACCAGGGGGTGGCATTGAAGGCGCTGCTGGCCCTGCTGGGCCCCAACAAGAGTGAGACCATGGTGGGATGGTGGAGTAGGTGAGTGGGCAGTGCCAGGCCAACACAGGTGTGAGTGAGCGGGGGCCTGATCGCCCCACCGATCGCCCTGCAAATGGTGACCAGCAGTCAGCAGCCCCTGATGTCCCAATCAGGGCCAGGCCCTGGGCTGGGATGGGGAACTGTGGGTGGTTGGCAGCGACCAACCTCCCGCGGTGCCCAGGCCGGGGGCTGCAACCTCTTGCCAGCTACCTGGGGGGTGGGGGTGACGAGGACAGAAGTGCGGTGAGAATGCAGGGTGTCCGCTGAGCTCACTCTCACTCCCCCTGCTACCCTCTCCCAGGACACCAGGGCATGCACCAGGGAAGCCCCCACGCTCAGGTGCCAGGTGCCCACAAGGAGCCCGCCCTGCACCTGCATGGCCTCTTCTGGCTGAGCCAGGCCGCAGCTGCCGGGACCAAAGGGGCCGGTCGGGCTCCCCGTGGGTTCATGCAGGAGCCAGTCTGTGAGGCCGGCTGGGAGAGAGCGCACTGCCCACCCAGCTTCCATGCAGTGCCACTGGGTGGCCCAGAGGCCCACACTGCGCCCCAGCCCGTGGTGTCCAGCTGTGCTCACCGCATTTCCGCATGGGGACTCAGGTGCCATGACTCAGGTGGAGGGTGGGGTGCGAGGGTCTGGGGGCCCAGGTGCTGCCCAGGGCCCAGAGTTCAGCTGGGACCTGCCCTTCCACGCCAGATGCTTGCGCTTCAATCGCCAGCCAGGCCTTTGGACTGCACCCATGCACGGATTTCATGCACCGGGCCTCTAGTTTAATATGAAGCTTTAGCTCTGGTCAGGTGGCTCAGTTGGTTGGAGCGTCGTCCTACAGCAGTGGTCGGCAAACCACGGCTCGCGAGCCACATGTGGCTCTTTGGCCCCATGGCATGGGCCATGAAGTTTCAATCGCACTGTGTGTGCGCACCCGCATGTTGTATTTTGTGGAAGAGCCACACTAAAGGGCCAGTTTGCTGACCACTGTCCTACACCAAAAGCTTTTGGGTTCCATTCCTGATCTGGGTTTGATCCCCAGTCAGGGCACATACAGGAGGCACCCAATTGATGGTTCTCTCACACATTGATGTTTCTTTCTCTCCCTCTCTCTTTCCCCCTTCCTCTCTCTAAAATCAATAAAAACATAGCCTTGGGTGAGGTTTAGAATATATATATAAAGCTCTAAGGTAAATCCTTTGGAAAACCGTGGTACCTGTCTTACAGTTTCCCTTTAGTCTTTAATTTTTAAAAATGTTTTTAAAAATGTGGGTTTTTAAAAATTGATTTTAGTGAGAGAAGAAGGGAGAGGGAGAGAGAGAAAGAGATAGAAACATCACATTGAGAGAAACATCAATCAGCTGCCTCCTGCATGCCCCCTACTGGGGGTTGAGCCTGCAATCCAGGCATGTGCCCTAACTGGGATTGAATCAGGGACCTCTTGGTGCATGGGACAACGCTCAACTGACTGAGCCACACCAGCCAGGCTAGTCTTTAATTTAAAAAAAAAATATTTTTTATTGATTTCAGAGAGGAAGGGAGAGGGAGAGAGAGAGAGAGAAACATCAATGATGAGAGAGAATCATTGGTTGGCTGCCTCCTGCATGACTCCTACTGGGGGTCGAGCCCGCAACCCGGGCATGTGCCATTGATTGGAATCGAACCCAGGACCTTTCAGTCCACAGGCAGAGGCTCCATCCACTGAGCTAAACCAGCCAGGCTAGTCTTTAATTTTTAACAGAATCTTAGAGAAGAATGAAAAGTCTTTTTTGTTTGTTTGTTAATCCTCACCTGAGGATATTTTTCCATTGACTTTTAGGGAGAGTGGAAGAGAGAGAAAGACAGAAATATCAATGTGAGAGAATCACATTGATTGGTTGCCTCCTGCTGGCCCTGGCTGGGCCTGGGAGGAGCCTGCAACCAAGGTATGTGCCCTTGACCAGAATCGAACCCGGGACCCTCTAGCCACTGAGCCAAACTAGCTAGGACATGAAAAGTCTTTAAAAGGAACTAATAACTTCAAAATTCAATTGAGGGAACTGGCCTGATTGGATAGGTTTTAATGTGTACACTATATTTTTAAAACATGGATTTTAGTTCTATCAATTGGCCTTTGAGTAATAGAGATTATAAACATGGAAAGATACAACAGTGTAACCAATTGTATAGAAAGAGATGGAGAAAAAGTTTTAGAGTTAGAAGTCAATTCTGCTTTTTCAGGTGTAGGTGTTTTAACAACTGTTTTCTAACATGCTATCTCGAAAAACTGCTTTTCTGCAGCTTTCAAACCTTAAGCCAGTGGCTCTCAACCTTGGCTGCACATTAGAATCACCTGGGAATCTTTTTAAAATCCTGATTTCTTGCCGAAACCGATTTGGCTCAGTGGATAGAGCGTCGGCCTGCAGACTGAAAGGTCCCAGGTTCGATTCCGGTCAAGGGCATGTACCTGGGTTGCGGGCATATCCCCAGTGGGAGATGTGCAGGAGGCAGCTGATCGATGTTTCTCTCTCATCGATGTTTCTGACTCTCTATCTCTCTCCCTTCCTCTCTGTGAAAAATCAATAAAATATATTTTTTTAAAAATCCTGATTTCTGGGCCTCATCCTCCGGAAATTCTGTTTCTTTGTTACTAATGTTGTGGCTCCACCCCATAACAAAGAAACAGAATTTCCGGAGGTTGAGGCCCAGAAGTCAGGTTTTTAAAAAGATTCCCAGGTGATTCTAATGTGCAGCCAAGGTTGAGGACCACTGCCTTAAGCCAAGGGAGGAAAGGCCTGCTTGTATGTTTTGAAAATTCTTGGAAAAGCTCTTAACTCCTACTGAGTTCTACAATGTGCCTTTACTGATCTGTTCCTCTGACATGGTGGGGCGCACAATGAGTTTGGAGTGGGGATACCTGTGTCTTAGTCTTCCCCTGGCACAGTGGTGCAGTGGCTTTAAGGTTCCAAAACCTACTAGATGTGTGACCTTGGTCAAACGATACAGTTTTATTATATTGTCAGAGAACCTTAGAGTTCAAATAGCCGTTTTGAATGTCTAGTTCAGTCCTCTGTCCTGTATTAGGAATCCTTCTTACACTAAGGGTTCTCTAGTCTGAAATAATTATTGCTTCAATGTACTGAGCCAGGCATTCTTTCATACGTAATGGCCACTAATCTTTGCAACCACTCTTTGCTGTAGGGAGACCCTGAGACCTGGGCATTCATAAGTACCTTGCTCATGGTTCCACAGCTGGGAAGCAACAAAATCAGGAATCAAATCCAGGTTTGTCAGAAGGAAAACCTGCACACATGACCATAATTACATCATGTGGATCTCTGCCTGAACCAGTCTCTGTGATGATGAACTGCTCCTGTGCGAGACTCTCATTTCAATTTCCTACAGCTTTCATTCTTAGAAAGCTTTTCCTTATGTTGAACTAAGTGTCTTGGTTTTCATTCTGCCGTCTGAAGCCATATACTAGTATATCAAACCTAATTCCTCTTCCAAGCATCTGCAGATAATGTTCATATTCCACTTAACAGTTCCAAAGACTCAATCTTATTGATGTTTTTACTGAATATATGTTATATACGAGAGACTGGGCTAGGTTCTAAGAAAGTAGTCATTACGAAGGCATCATCTACTTTCCGGGAGTTTCCTCCTGTCTGAGAGGACTAACTCTGCCACCTTCTATTCCTGTTCCCCCTCACTTCCTAAAGCCTGCATCATCAATTATTCCTTGTTCTTTCTTATAACCACCACTTACCAAAGACCAGTTTTGAGATTAGGTACTGTCTAAGGATGTTACATATAATTCTGTATTTAAAAAGCCCTCCCACTAACCTTCTGAGATAGTTATTATTATCTCCACTTTACAATTGAGGAATCCAGAGATCAGAGAGATTTGGTTACTTGCCCAAGATCACATAGCTGTTAGTGGCAGCCCACTCATTTAAACCCAGGTCTCAAAAACTATACCGTTTCATTACATCTCATTGTCTCTTTAGTATTTTTCAACCTTTTCCTCTTATTTCTTTCTTACAGCTTTCAAACACTTCATTATCCTATATAATAAAAGGGTAATATGCAAATCAACTGAATGGTGGAATGTCCGGTCGCTATGACACATACTGACCACCAGGGGGCGGACGCGCAATGCAGGAGCTGCTCCCTGGTGGTCTGTGTGCTCCTCTGGGGGGAGCACTGCTCAGCCAGAGCCCTTAGCCGCTGCAGTGCTAAGGATGTCTGACTGATGGCTTAGGCCCACTCCCCATCAGTCAGTCGGACATCCCCTGAGGGCTTCTGGACTGTGAGAGGGTGCAGGCCAGGCTGAGGGACCTGCCCCCCCCCGCCAGTGCATGAATTTCATGCACCAGGCCTCTAGTTACTTGTAAATAAACAAACACCCTACCAGTTTCTGTTTTTCCCTTCATTGTTAGACTCCTTGAAAGAGAGATTCCCTTTTGCTTCGTCTGCATTGACTCATAAAATCCCAAATGCAATATGATATCTGTGGTCAAAAAACAGCATTAAAAAATCCACCTCCATGTCAAATCTAATGACCTCAGTCCCTATCCTTTTTTTTAAAAATATATTTTATTGATTTTTTACAGAGAGGAAGGGAGAGAGATAGAGAGTTAGAAACATCGATGAGAGAGAAACATCGACCAGTTGCCTCCTGCACATCTCCCACTGGAGATGTGCCCGCAACCTAGGTACATGCCCTTGACTGGAATCGAACCTGGGACCCTTCAGTCCGCAGGCCTACGCTCTATCCACTGAGCCAAACCGGTTTCGGCAATCCCTATCCTTTTTGATCTCTATAAAATCTGACAAAGTTGACTGCTGCGCTTATAACTATCTTTTTTCTCAATTTCTACTCAACCATTTTTCCTTTTCTCTGCTTCCTTGATGGAGTCTGTCATCTTTTAAATGGCAGTATTTTCTATCCTCTGACCTTATCATCTGTACTCTTTCCCAGAGATGTCTCAATCTACTCCTGTTTCTGGCTTCACCATGTACTGGAAACTCCTAAGTCTCTCCAGCTGAAGTCATATTTCCAGCTGCCCACTACACATATATATATTGGAGTTGCATTCTCAACAAGTTTAAAAATGAAAAATTTTAAGTTTTAATTAAAATCTTTGTTAATTAAATTTGTCAGGGTGATATTGGTTAATAAAAGTATATAAGTTTCAAGTGTACAATTCTATGGCACATCATCTTTATGTTGCATTTTGTGCCCACCACCCAAAGTCAAATATTCTTCCGTTACCACATATTTGACTCCCTTTACCATTTCCTGTTCCCCCAGCCTCCTTCCCTTTGGTAACCACCATGGTGTGGTCTGTGTCTATGAGTTTCTATTTGTGTTTCTTGTTTGTTCATTAGTTGCAAAAAGTTAATTTTTAAATCTTTCTTCTCTAGTTTTCAGATAACAGCATTACCAACAGCTCCACTATCCAGAGAGTATGCTGACTCTCTCTGTGCAGTAGCTCTTAAATTTATTTCTTCTGTCCCCCAGTACCCATGCTGATTAGAAGTATATCCAGAACATCAGTCTCCTTTTCCTTAGCTCATCTCTTGCACAACTTTCATTCACACCACTATTGCCCTAATGAATGTGGTGGCTCATTGTGGTTTTGCTTTGCATTTCTCTAATCATTAGTGACGCTAAACATCTTTCCAAGTCTTTGAAATGTCTTTTCAAGTCCTTTGCTCATTTTTAAATTGGGCTGTTCGGGGGGTCTTTTTTTGGTTAGGATGTAGGAGTGTTTTATATATTCTGGCTATTAATCCCTTATCAAATATATGTTTTACAGATATTTTTTTCTGTGATTGTCTTTTCACTTTCTTGGTAGTGTCCTTTGATGCACAAAAGTTTTAAAATTTAAAAAAATTGATGTATAATTGATATACAATATTCTATTAGTTTTAGGTGTATTATCATAGTGATTTCATATTTATATACATTAAGAAATGATTCACACAGTAAGTCTAGTAACCATCTGTTACCAAACAAAGTTATTACAATATTATCTACTATATTCTTTATCTGGTACATTATATCCCCATGAGTTATTTATTTTATAACGGGAAGTTTGTACCTCTTAATCCCCTTCACCCTATTTCACCTACACCCCCCAACCTCTCCCCATGCTGATAATCACCAGTTTGTTTCCTGTATTGGTGAGTCTGTTTCTGTTTTATTTGTTCATTTGTTTTATTTATCATTTTTTAATTTTGATGAAGTCCAGTTTATCTATTTTTTCATTTGTTCCTGTGCTTTTGGTGTCATATCCTAGAAATCATTGCCAAATCCAACATTATGAAGGTTTTATTCTAAGAGTTTTAATAATTTTATTCATATATTGGCCATTATCTATTTTTAGTTAATTGTTGCATATGGTGTAGGGTAAGGGTCCAACTTCATTCTTTTGCATGTAGGTATCCAATCTTGTTAGCACAATTTGTTGAAAAACCTGCCCATTCCTCCTGACTTGTCTTAAAACACTTGTTGAAAACCAGTTGACCACACATGCACGGGTGTATTTCTGGGCTCTCTATTCTTTTCCATTGGTGTATATACCTCTCCTTCTACTGGCACCACATTGTTTAGATCACTATAGCTTTGAAGTAAGTTTTGAAACCAAGAACTGTGTGTTCTCCACCTTCATTTTTCTTTTTCAATATTATTTTGGCTACTTGGGGTCCCTTGATATTCCATATGAATTTTAGGATAGGTTTTTCTACTTCTACAAAACACATCATTGGGATTTTTATAGGGATTGCTTTGAATCTACAGATCATTTTGACTAGTACTGTCATCCTAACAGTAGTAAGTCTTCCAATCCATGAACATGGGATGTCTTTCCATTTATGTATGTACTCTTTCATTTCTTTCAGCAATATTTTGTAATTTTAAGTGTATACAACTTGCTTTTTAATTTTATGGTCTGAATAAATTGAAGTAAATAACATACATTAAGTTTGGAAAAGGAAAGAAACATCATTATTTCAAATTAGCTTAAAGTAGTGATTAAAAAAACAAAATAGAACAGAACTAGGACTTTAAACATTTTCACAAATTTTTTAGAGTTTGCCTAGCCTACTTTTGAGAGCACTAAATATCTCCTATTTCCCTGAGATATATTCTAGAAAATACAATTGCAGAGTCAAATACAATTCAACCTTTTATTTATTTATTTATTTTTAGAAATGGTTATACCTGAGAGGTTTTTTAAAAATTATTTTTATTGATTTTAGAGAGGAGAGGAAGAGAGAGATTGGCTGCCTTCTGCACACCCCCTACTGGGGATTGAGCCCACAACCCAGAATTCAACCAGCAACCTCAGGGTGCATGGGACAATGCTCAACCAATTGAGCCACACAGCCAGGGCAATACCATGCAACTTTTATAGGCTATTGGAATATACTACCAAAGTACTCATCTATTTATACTTTCCACAATGAATAGGAGAACCTTTATTCCTCCGACTCCTCTCTGTACTGAGCATTATCATCAAACTAGAGGCTTGCTGCACAAAATTCATGCACTCAGGGGGTCTTTCAGCCCGGCCTGCGCCCTCTCACAGTCCAGGAGCCCTCAGGGGATGTCCAATTTATGGCTTAGGCCCGCTCCTCGTGGGGAGCGGGCCTAAGCTGGCAGTTGGACATCCTTAGCGCTACCACGGAGGTGGGAGAGGCTCCCACCACCACTGCTGTGCTCGCCAGCCATGAGCCCAGCTTCTGGCTACTGCACTGACCACCAGGAGGCAGCTCCTGCATTGAGCGTCTTCCCCCTGGTGGTCAGTGCACATCATAGCGACCAAGTGTTCAGCTGTTCGATGTGCATGTTAGCCTTTTATTATATAGGATGTGCACGCGCGCGCACACACACACACATACATAAAATTTTCCCATTTGAACAGTAAAAAGGAATTTCAGCATTTGTAAACAACCATGTAAAAAGTAAAAGTCCTTCTTTCCCAATCCAATGACAGGTATAACAACTGTAAAATGCTTGGATTTTAATTGTTGACTTTTGTCCTACAGAACATCATTTGGTTGGTTTGGGGTCTTGCTTGCTTTTTGGTATGTTTTTCAAAGACTGTCAAGGTACATTGTTTTGTTTGTTTGTTTGTTTGTTTTAATATATTTTATTGATTTTTTACAGAGAGGAAGGGAGAGGGATAGAGAGTTAGAAACATCGACGAGAGAGAAGCATCGATCAGCTGCCTCCTTCACACCCCCCACTGGGGATGTGCCTGCAACCAAGGTACATGCCCTTGACTGGAATCGAACCTGGGACCCTTCAGTCCCTAGGCCGACGCTATATCCCAGCCGTGGGCAAACTACGGCCCGTGGGCCGGATCCGGCCCGTTTGAAATGAATAAAACTAAAAAAAAAAAAAAAACCGTACCCTTTTATGTAATGATGTTTACTTTGAATTTATATTAGTTCACACAAACACTCCATCCATGCTTTTGTTCCGGCCCTCCGGTCCAGTTTAAGAACCCATTGTGGCCCTTGAGTCAAAAAGTTCACCCACCCCTGCTCTATCCAGTGAGCCAAACCGGCTAGGGCAAGGTACATTGTTTTTATATTTAGTGTCGTGCTTTATAAAGTCCTTCCTCATGTCAGTACTGTATTATGTATTCACCTATATGTTCTTTCTGACTTAATTTTTATAATTCTCACACTAATATCTAAATGTTTCCTAAAAATTTCAAGAATTTACACAAGTAGAGGGAATAGTTTAGTGAACTTCCACATACTAATAGCCCAGCTTCATTATCAATTCATGCCGGATCTTGTTTCATCTTTTTTGTTTGTTTCATCTTTATCCTCATCAACTCCCCCTCCAATTATTTTGGAGCAAATCTCAGACATACCACTTTATGTATCTCTAAAAGATAGGAAGTTTTATTTAAAATATTTGTGTCTAAATCTATTTAATACATTTTGAGTTTATTTTATTGTTTTGTGTTTTCCAGAGAATTAATTCACTTTTCAAACTAGTTAATTAGCTAGTTTTCCCAATATCATTTACTAATTCATGCTCTGTCCATTGGTAAGAAGTGCTGCTGCCTTAGTCATATAAATTCTCTGAGTCCTAGCCGATTTGGCTCAGTGAATAGAGCGTCGGCCTACAGACTGAAGGGTCCCAGGTTCAATTCCGGTCAGGGGCACATGCCCAGGTTGCAGGCTCGATCCCCAGTGGAGGGTGTGCAGGAGGCAGCCAATCAATGATTCCCTCTCATCGTTGATGTTTCTATCTCTCCCTTCCTCTCTGAAAGCAATAAAAAATATATTTTTAAAAAATTCTCTGAATCTGATTTTGGACTTTCTGTTCCACAGATCTTTTTCTCTTTTCCTACATATTGATATTTAGGTTTTTATTTGATGTGACTTTATGTCACATAAAAGTGGGATAAAAATTTTTTGTTATTAACATGAGAAAAAAACTAGTGGGAGATTAAGAATATTTACTCAAATAAACGTGTTTATAATAAGAACATTTACTTTCTTTCAGAGATCCTGTAGTGTGGAGAGCTGTGCTTGGAACTAATAATATAGATGGGAGACGTCCACACACCAAGATTATAAAGGTTAAAGCAATCATTGTCCATCCAAACTTCAATTTGGAAACTTACGTAAATGACATTGCGCTTTTTCATTTAAAAAAAGCAGTGAGGTATAATAACTACATTCAGCCTATTTGTCTACCTTTTGATGTTTTCCAAAAGCTGGATGAAAAGACAGAGTGTTTCATAGGAGGCTGGGGAAGGACAACAGAAGAAGGTAATTATAGTCTGAACTTTCTTGATACAGTTGTTGTTTTTTTCTGGTTATTGGAGAGGGTGAACCCTTTTATATATTTCTTTATCTCTCTGTATTATGAGTCTTTACAAACCAGTGAAAGGGAAAGGTCGTCTTTCTTGTCTGTATTTTTTTTTCTTCCTTGTGGGAGAGAGAAAATTATCTTCCAAAGCAGAAGTAAAGACTTTCTCTGGTTATACATGCCAAGATACCTGAACCTCTGGACATCCTCAGAGAGGATGGCGATCTAAGTGTTTCTGTCCTTGTTGAGACGCATAGGTGATAGAGCCAGCTACGTGACAGCATGGCTTGTCTTTAATAAGCTTCTGGCCGTAAGGAATCAATGTGTGTCCTTTTAAATGTAATGCTCTGTTAGTATCAAACAAGCTGATGGTGAATTTTCTTTATTGCACAAAGGGGCATTAATTGTTGATTGGCTGAACTAATGGGGAAAAAATTTAAATGTAGAAAACAGTATCTCACGTTGGTAATAACAACAGCTACCATTTGGGAGCATTAACCATGTTTCGGGCCCTGCTCTAAATATATTATTTTTATCTTATCCTCCAAAAATTCCTATGAGGGAGTTAATGTTATTATTCCCTTTTAACAGATCAGGAATTGTGGATCTTAGAGGTTGAGAAGCTGAGACTCAAATCCAGGTCTTTTTTATTCTAAAGCCTGAATATTTAAGTACTACATTAAGTACAAACTGCTCTTGAGGTAATGAAAGACTGCTTTTGAGGTAATGAAAGTCTAGTTAGCCATATATGAGATCAAGTACTGAGCCTTTGAGTCTATTCCTTACAGAACCTAGCCATTGTAATATTTGTGGATTATTTAGGTAGGATAGACTAGAGATAATTGTATGAAAGATGTGTGAATTACTATTTCTTCCTCTGTTAATTCTTTCTAAGGAAGAGAAGAAAAGCAACATGGTATGGGGGAAGGCATTGGCTTTAGAATCACAAACCTAAGTCTGTACTAGCTTAATGGCCACTGGCAATTATTAAATCTTTAACAATGAGAATAATTATAGGAGCAACTGCCATTTATGCAGGGCAAGCATTTTAATGAGTTTCTCATTTAACATCCCTAACAGTACAATGAGAAATACTGTAATGTGTATGAATAAACTGAGGTTTAAAGAGGTTACTATGGGGAGCTCATACGTCTAGGCGCCCACGGACCCCAGGCACTGCAGCACGCACATCTGTTAGCTGTAATTGCGTGCCTGCAGGTCGCCTTGACACTGAGGGCAGACCCATGTGGAAACTTCCTCCTCCCTCTCCCCCCAACCCCGCCCCTGCGGCCCAGCCAAGAACCATACAGACTTTTTGACGGGTGTGTAGTACAGTGTAGGAAGGGAAAGGATCAATTAGCCCTGGCCAGTGGTTCTCAGTGGTTAGAGAGTAGGCCAGTGCCCAAAAGGGTCAGGGGTTAGATTCCTGGTCAAGAGCACATGCATGCCTGGGTTGTGGTTGGCTCCCTGCCCACGGTGGGGCGCGTGGGGGAAGCAGCCATTACACTCTCTCTGAAAATGGAGAAAATTGGGAGAGGATTAAAAAAAAGAAAGAAAGAAAGAAAATGATCAATCAGTTGGAATCATGCTGTGTTAATTGCCAACTTTTCTGTAACCAACCTTAGTCAAACAGATGAAATCCTTATATTAACAATAAAGATAATTGTAAGTATGGTACCTTTGTTAATGAGGAAAAAATGTAGAATGGCCTTTCCCAAACTTTGAAGACAGGATAGAGTTACTTTGGAGTGTTTGAAAGTAAATTGAGAGTGGAGTCTGAGTCTTTGATTGCATACTCTTCTTGTTTAGATGACTCTGGGAAAACTGCTTTAAATCAAGCCACACTGCAACCCGGAGGACTTACAGTAGGAATGCACGCACCTTGTTATGATATCAGTTAAAGTGATCATTAAAACAAATATGTGCACTCATTTGTGGATGTCCAATTGTAAGGCCAGAATAATTTACTGAATTTTTGAAAGTACTTCTGTCTAAGAAGCAGCATCCATAAATTGAAAGTTTTTACCCACCTATTGATGATGAACCAGCTATTAGAAGTAAAAATATTGATCTGCCAGGACGACAGGAAAGAAAACATCTTCAAAGGGAAAACATTTGTATTTCTGAGTGCCAAGCAGCGTAAGTTCAGCAGTTGTTTTGGGAGGAGGAGATGCTCGGTTGATAACAGAAGAAAATGAAGATGATGATAGTTTATTTTCAGCTCCTGAACATTTTGTTGTTGATGTAGAATAACAAATTCCTAGACCTTAATTTCTGACTCTCAGAAAAAAATGGATCCATTGAATCCATGCAAAGGCAAGGTCTTAGACCTATTCCTGAAGCAGAAATTGGATTGGCAATTATTTTCATGACTACAGAGAATTACCGTGATCCTCAGGGCCAGCCCCGTGTAGGATTCAGGATGACGACTCCAGCCCCGAGCCTTTTCCAAGGCTTGTCAGTCAAAGAGAAGCTCATGCCAAGTTCCCCAGTGAACATAACATATGTAGCCGACACAGAGAGCAGACAGACGTGTGGATTTGAGTGAAAGGTCGAAAGAAATAAAAATCTTCAGAATGGAACAGAAATCCAGACTATCTTCACAGGAAACATCTACTCTAATGGAACCTCCAAAATAAGCTCTGATAGTAATACAGCTTTCACCAACCACACTCCTAGGTGTAAATAGAGGGAGAGATTGGGCTTCCCAGCAGCCACTGATCAACTCCATCAGAAACTACTTCCACTATCCATCAAGAAAAGGGAAAAGGATGAAGGAAATCGAGACATTTTTTCACCTAAATCAGCAAGAATGAAAATGTTTCATTCTCATCTAGAATAAACGCAACTTGCTACACCCTCAATATGAAGAAGAAGAAGGAGAAGGAGAAGAAGAAGAAAGGAGCAGCAGCTATCTCAGAATCAGACTGGGGCGGGGGGGGGGGGGTAGATAACATCTATAGATATAGATTAAAAATCCACTGTGAACAATTCTGCCAAATAGTCTCTTTCTACAGAAAAACAAAGATCAGGAAAAAAAGGAAAATTGAAAATTTAGCCATAAAAAATGAAGTATTGGAACAATTGTTCAAGAACACAAAACCAGAGCTAGAAACTGAAGTGAAAGTTCAAAAACAAGAGAAAGATGTCAATATTACAAAAGGGCCAAGATTAGATACAGAAACAAAGGGCTCTTTTAATGATGAAACAATACCAGAAAGTGACAAAATATCTCAAGAAAATGAAATTAGGCAGAAATGTGATCTCAAGAAAGGATTACTAGGTCAACTAAAGAATCATCTAACAATGACAGGCTTCAGGACGATGGTGTGATGCTTCCAAAGAAGGTGCTGCTGAGTACATTTAGATCACTGGTGATTAGTAACTCTGCCTCCAGAAATGCACCCAGTGAAAAAGATGATTATGGTTGACTAAAAAATTTCAAGAAATTCTGAAAGATCACATTTCCTGGAGTAGGAAAACTTCCACAGACCATTGGAGGATCAGATTTAATATCTCATCATAATCGAAAGAATATGGAATTAAAAGGGGCCTTGAGGCAGGAAATAGAGGTGCAAAATCAACATGCAAAAGAAGAGCTTCTTGCCAGTGATCTCTTTAGGTACAATTCTAATATAAAAAGGAGAAGATAACTAAGGATTTAATAAAGAAGCCACGGAAAAACATTTCCTGTCAGGTATTACTTCCTATTTCCTCTGGGGTACATGCATATAATATATACAAGGGATTTAAGTTACAAATATTATGGCCTGAATTGGTTAAATAAAACGCACAAAACTCTAAAAAAAAAAAAAAGGTTAATATAATAAATAGCCCAAAGTTACACAGTGAACTAAGAAAGGAGTCAAAATTCACGCCCAGGTAGGCCTGCCTCAAAACTCATTTGTTTCTACTATTTTATATAATCTCTCACAGTGTCACACATTTTCATGATCTATAAGATGAGAGTATTAATACCTATCAGAACATTGTTCTGAGGATTAAGTTGTTTCTGCAGCAACATGGTAGATTACATGCACATACCAACCTTCCCACTGAAAACTATTAAAAACAGAAAATACATAGGTCAAGGACTGAGTGTTAAGATTGGAAATTTAGATAACCAAAGTTGGTGTTCATTTTGAGGGTCTTTACCAAATTGATAACATTGAATATTGATTTCTGTGGTTTCATGGGCCTTGAGAGGGTTGAAAAACAAAGATTACTCAAGTGTGTGTGGGGAGACTCATAAAGCTGGAGCTCTAGGACTATATTCTAAAACTGAGTCAAACTCTTGATCCAGCAAATGGTTCATATACTAGGTATGCATAGTACACTTCAAATATGATAGAGGTATGCTCAAAGCAACAGGATAGGAAAAGCTACACCATAGCAACATTAATCAAAAGAAAGCTGGAATGAACTTCTGGTCAAGATGATGGAGTAGGTTAACACTGTGCTCGCCTTCTCCCACAATCACATCAAAATTACAACTAAATTATAGGACCACCACCCTTGAGAACTAGCTGAACATAACTTCTTTAACAAGGACATAAAGAAGAAACCATGTCAAGACTGGTAGGAGGGGCAGAGACACAGAATGGGCAGATCGTACACCCGTGGTGTGGTGGTTTAGAATCGGGAGGGATAGTTTGTCCCTGCGTCTGTCATGTAGGCAGTGCCAATGCGCACAGCACCTTCCTCACCGCATTGCCATGGCTGCCCTTGGTGTCGTTGCCCCTGTGGGCAAGGGCCTGCACTATACTGAATACTCGCTGCCCTCAACCAAATGGCCAGACATGGAAATTGACCAGGGACTGGCAAGAAGCTTGATAGCTTTAGGACAAGGTGTTTCAGCTTTTGCATTTGCAGGTTGCTATGTATTTCAGATCTGGAAACTTCTAAAGCAATCACAGAAACCGCAAAGAAGATTTCAGTCCCTAACCTTTCATCCTGCTGTAAAGGAGGATTTGAACAGAAAATGTGTGGGTGAGAAGCTAGTCTTATTTTGGGATTTAACTTATCTGCTGGCAAGGCCAAGATTAAAACAGCTCACAGGAGAATCACCCAGATTAAGGTGGGTCTCCATACTTAACAACCAAAATAAATGAAGCAAAAGACTTGCTTGAAGAAACCACCAAAAATTGATTGATCCTTAAGGACTACTATACTCTGAAAGAAAAAAAGGGAGGGGGTGCTTTAAAAAGTCCTGCAAGTTTAATCTAAACCACCACCTTTGTAATTTTCATACATATGCTAACCATAAATATTAATTATTCCACTGTTAAGCAATATAATAATAAAATATTTACAATAAAAGAATCAGGAGGGATATGTAGCCTGCAGAGGTCCCCCCTGAGGAGAGGGCAGGATCCCAGCCCCATACCCAGTTTCCTAGCCCAGACCACCAATGCTTAGAAGAGGAGTCCTCACAACTTTGGCTGTGAAAATCAACAGGAATTCTGTCCAGATGAGACCGAAGGCTGTGTGAGTTCCAGGTGTTTCTCTTAAAGGGCCAACACAAGGACTTGCTAGCTGACAGACTCACTCACTCTGAGCTCCAGTGCTGGGGCAGCATCTTTATACATATACTAGAGGCCCAGTGCACAAAATTCATGCACTGGTAGGGCTCCTAGTGGCTGCTGGCTGCCAGCCGGGTGCTCCCTCCCTTCCCCCGGCCAGCCTGCCTCCTGGTTGAACTCCTGGAAGAACTCTGGTCAAGGGGACAATTTGCATACTACACTTTTATTATATAGGATATATTTTTATTTATTTCAGAGAGGAAGGGAGAGGGAGCAAGAGATAGAAACATCAATGATGAGAGAGACTCATTGATCAGCCACCTCCTGCCTATCCCCAATTAAGGATCAAGCCAGCAACCTGGGCATGTGCCCTTGATCGGAATCAAACCTGGGACCCTTTAGTTCGCAGGCTGACAATCTATCCACTGAGCCAAACCAGCTAGGGCTGGGGCAGCATCTTGATAAGCATCTTGATAAGCATCAGGGATATACGGGTCTGGCTTCAAGGCAAGGGCTAGAGGAGCAGCTCTGGCCTAGACAGAAGTACTGGCAGGACTTATTGACCCTTTGTTGGGCCCTCCACACACACAGCCTGCAGGCACAGTCAAGGTGCCAAATCTGAGTCTCCATAAAACTAGCTAACCTTGTTTGGCCCACCTGCTGATTACCTGAGAACCTACCCCCCAAAACAGGCACAGGCCTGAACCTCTTCCAGTAGCTGTTCCTCACAAACAACCAGCCTTGGCTTGGGCTGAGGACTTCCCAAATCTGAAAGATCCACAAACCTCAAATAAGAAGTAGCTGGCTTCAGTAGGCTCTTGCAAAGCGGCCCCTGCCTGGCAGCCTGTCTTGTTTCACAGAATAGCCTCTCCCAGGCGCCTCCAGGCCCAGCACAGGAATCTACCAACCACAGATCACTTTGTAGTTGCTACCAGGTGGCCCCAAGATGGACACAGTCAGAGGCTGAGCTGAACCTGCATTAGCACCCCTCTCAAGAGCCCCCAGAACCAACACACCCAGTGATTGGCTTCAGATCACACCACACCACCACCCAATTAGCTCTGCAAACGACAAACCCAAAGGTTGGACTCAGCAGGCACAAGACCCCCAATACAGCAAATCATACTCTGTGGGGTCAGCTCTCACCCAACAACTTCTCTGTTGTAGTTATGGCCAACAGCAATCAAGGCTCAAGTACAACAGGAGGACACACACAACACACACAGGGGATTGACTACCTATAGCAATTATCTCAGAAGACCAGAGGGACTGTGCCATCTGGGTCCCACCTGCTACATAAGGCCACCCAGCCAAGACCGGGAGACATAGCAGATCTACCTAATATATAGAAACAAACACAGGGAGACAGCCAAAATGAGGAGACAAAGAAACATGTCCCAAATGAAAGAACAGAAAAAATTCTAGAAAAAGAATGAAATGATCCCTAGCTGATTTGGCTCAGTGGTTAGAATGTCAGCCTGTGGACTGAAGAGTCCTAGGTTTGATTCTGGTCAAGGGCAAGTGCCTCGGTTATGGGTTCGATTCCCAGTAAGAGGCATGCAGGAGGCAGCCAATCAATAATTCTCTCACATCACTGATGTTTCTATCTCTCCCTCCCTCTCCCTTCCTCTCTAAAATCAATAAAAATAGCCCTAGCTGGTTTGGCTCAGTGGATAGAGCATCGGCCTGTGGACTGAAAGGTCCCAGGTTCAATTACGGCCAAGGGCATATGCCTGGCTTGTGGGCTCGATCCCCAGTAGGGGGCGTGCAGGAGGCAGCTGATCAATGGTTCTTTCTCATCATTGATGTTTCTATCTCTCCCTCTCCCTTCCTCTCTGAAATCAATAAAATATATTTTAAAAAATAAAAATTTTAAAAAAATCAAATCAATAAAAATACATTTTTTAAAAAAGAATGAAATGAGTCTGGCCGTATGCTCAGTGGTTGACCATCGACCTATGAACCAGGAGGACATGGTTCAATTCCCAGTAAAGGTACATGCCTGGGTTATAGGCTCAATCTTCAGTAGGGGGATGCAAGAGGCAGTTGATTCCCTCTCATCATTTATGTTTTTATCTTTCTCTCTGTCTCTTCCTCCCTGAAATCAATAAAAATATATTTTAAAAAAGAGTAAAATGAAATAGAGTCAAAACACTATGAGGTACAGAGTTCAAAACACTGGATATAAGGATATTCAATGAACTTAAAAGAAGACTAGATGAACTCAGTGAGAATTTACACAAAGAGATGGAAACCATTTTTAAAAAATCAGAAATGAAGAATACAATAAATAAAATGAAAAATTCACTAGAGAGGATCAACAGACAGAGGTTTGAATCAGCAATTTGGAAGACAAGTTAGCAGAAATTCCCAATCAGAACAGCAAAAAGAGAAAAATGGGAATAGTTTAAGAGACCTCTGGGAAAACAAGTGTAATAACATTTACATCGTAAGGATACCAGAAGGAGAGGAGAGAGCAAGGCATTGAAAATCTATTTGAAGAAATAATGACTGAAAACTTCCCTAATCTGGTTAAGAAAATAAACATACAACTCCAGGGCATGCACAGCCTGAAACAAGATGAATCCAAAGAGACTCACACCAAAACACCATAATTAAAATTCCAAAGGTTAAAGACAAACAGAGAATCTTAAAAGCTGCACAAGAAAAGCAGTTTCCTACAGGGGAGTTCTCATCCAGCGGTTCTCAACCTGTGGGTCGCGACCCCTTCGGCAGTCGAACGACCCTTTCACAGGGGTTGCCTAAGACCATCCTGCATATCAGATATTTACATTATGATTCATAACTAGCAAAATTACAGTTATGAAGTAGCAACGAAAATAATTTTATGGTTGGGGGTCACAACATGAGGAACTGTTTTAAAGGGCCAGAAGGTTGAGAACCAATGATTAGACAGTCAAATGATATCTCAACAGAAACTTTGTAGCAAGAAGGGACTGGCACGAAATATTCAGAGTGATGAAAATCAAGTATCTACAAACAAGATTACCCAGCAGTCTTTTAGAATCTAAGGAGAATAAAGGCTATCATTTAGAATCGCAGGAGAGATAAAGAGCTTCCCAGATAATAAAAAGCTAAAGTTCACCACTACCAGATGAGTATTACAAAAAATATTACAGGGACTTAAAGAAGAAGAAAAGGTAAAAAATATGAATTATAAAATGGCAACAATCAATGTAAATGGATTAAATGTTCCAATAAAAGGACATAAGTTAGCTGAATAAATAAAAAAATAAGACCCATACATATGTTGCCTACAACAGACCCACTTCAGATCAAAAGACACGGAAAGTAAAGGAAAAAGATATTTCTGCAAATGGAAACAAACAAGCAATATATATATATATATATATATATATATATATATATATATATATCAGACAAAAATAGACTTTAAAACAGGGGTGGGGAAACTTTTCTTTTGCCAAGGACCATTTGGATATTTATAACATCATTCACTTGATATAATTCACTTAATGTAAATTTATGTTGTACCTGGTCGGTTGGCTCAGTGGTTGAGCATCGACCTATGAACCAGGAAGTCACCTGGCTTGATTCCCAGTCAGGGGCACATGCCAGGGTTGCAGGCTCGATCCCCAGTAGAGGGTGTGCAGGAGGCAACCAATCAATGATTCTCATTATTGATGTTTCTGTCTCTCTCTCCCTCTCCCTTTCTCTCTGAAATAAAATTTTTTTTTTAATTTAGGCAGTAGCAAGTGTTGGCAAGGATATGAAAAATTAGAGCCCACATTGCTAGTGGGAATATAAAATGATACAGCTGCATTGGAATACAGTTTGGCAGTTCCTCAGAAATTTAGACATACAGGCCTGACCGGTTTGGCTCAGTGGATAGAGCGTCGGCCTGCGGACTGAAGGGTCCCGGGTTCGATTCCAGTCAAGGGCATGTACGTTGGATGTGGGCACATCCCCACTGGGGAGTGTGCAGGAGGCAGCTGATCAATGTTTCTCTCTCATCGATGTTTCTAACTCTCTATTCCTCTCCCTTCCTCTCTGTAAAAAATCAATAAAATATATTTTAAAAAAATTTAGACATACAATTACCATACAACTCAGCAATTTCACATGTAGGAATATACCCAAGAGAAATGAAAACATGTTCACACAAAAACCCATACTCAGCTATTCATAGCAACATTATTCATACTAACAAAAAAATGAAAAAATGTAAATGTCCATCAATGATGAATAAACAAATTATATATTCAGACAATATTATCCAGCCATAAAAATAAATGAAGTACTGATACATGCTAAAACATTATACTAAGTAAAATAAGCCAGACACAAAGGCCCATATATTATATAATTCCATTTATATGAGAAAATGTCCAGAATAGGCAAATATAGAAGTGGGTCAATGGTTCAAATTAAACTATAATAAAATTAGACTATAAATCTATAACAGATAGATAGCTGGAAAATAGATAAAATACACTGAGATTAAATGCGAACTGAATAATAGTACTTACCAGTGTTAAATTTCCTGATCTTTTTTTTAATTAAATCTTTATTGTTCAGATTATTACATTTGTTCCTCTTTTTTTCCCCCATAACTCCCCTCCACCCAGTTCCCACCCACCATCCTCCCTCACTCCCCACCCACTGTCCTCATCCATAGGTGCACGAGTCTCTTCCCGCATCCACCACCAAGAATAGTCAATCCACTCCCTTTCTATGCCCCTGATTCTATTATAATCACCAGTTCATTCTGTTCATCAGATTATTCACTTGATTTTCAGATTCACTTGTTGATAGATGTGTATTGTTCAAAATTTGTATCTTTACCTTTTTCTTCTTCTTCCTCTTCTTAAAGGATACCTTTCAGCATTTCGTATAATACTGGTTTGGTGGTGATGAACTCCTTTAGCTTTTTCTTATCTGTGAAGCTCTTTATCTGACCTTCAATTCTGAATGATAGCTTTGCTGGATAAAGTAATCTTGGTTGTAGGTTTTTGGCATTCATCACTTTGAATATTTCTTTTTTTTTTTTTTAATCTTTATTGTTCAGATTATTACATTTGTTCCTCTTTTTTCCCCCCATAACTCCCCTCCTTCCAGCTCCCACCCCACCCTCCACCCTCACTCCCCACCCACTGAGTTCATCCATAGGTGCATGATTTTTGTCCAGTCACTTCCCGCATCTCCCACACCCCTTTTCCCCCAAGAATAGTCAGTCCATTCCCTTTCTATGTCCCTGATTCATTATAGTCACCAGTTCATTCTGTACATCAGGTTATTTATTCACTTGATTCTTAGATTCATTTGTTGATAGATGCATATTTGTTGTTCATAATTTGTATCTTTACCTTTTTCTTCTTCTTCCTCTTTTTAAAGGATACCTTTCAGCATTTCATATAATACTGGTTTGGCGGTGATGAACTCCTTTAGTTTTTCCTTATCTGTGAAGCTCTTTATCTGACCTTCAATTCTGAATGATAGCTTTGCTGGATAAAGTAATCTTGGTTGTAGGTTCTTGGTATTCAGCACTTTGAATATTTCTTGCCACTCCCTTCTGGCCTGCAAAGTTTCTGTTGAGAAATCAGCTGACATTCATATGGGTACTCCCTTGTAGGTAACTGACTTTCTTTCTCTTGCTGCTTTTAAGATTCTCTCTTTGTCTTTTGCTCTTGGCATTTTAATTATGATGTGTCTTGGTGTGGTCCTCTTTGGATTCCTTTTGTTTGGGGTTCTCTGCGCTTCCTGGACTTGTAAATCTATTTCTTTCACCAAGTGGGGGAAGTTTTCTGCCATTATTTCTTCAAATAGGTTTTCAATATCTTGCTCTCTCTCATCTTCTGGCACCCCTATTATTCTGATGTTGGTACGCTTGAAGCTGTCCCAGAGGTTCCTTACACTATCTTCGTATTTTTGGATTCTTTTTTCATTTTGCTTTTCTGGTTGGGTGTTTTTTGCTTCTTCATATTTCAAATCGTTGACTTGATTCTTGCAATCCTCTAGTCTGCTGTTGGGAGTCTGTATGATATTCTTATTTCAGTCAGTGTATGCTTAATTTATAGTTGGTTCTTTATCACAACATGGAGGGTCTCATTAGATTTCTTGTAGATCTCATTAAGTTTATCTGCAGTTTCTAGAAAATTATTGAAAGACCTTAAAAGTTTGGTTTTGAACTCTATATCCAGTAGTTTGCTTTCCTCCATTTCTGTCATTTGTGTCCTCTTTCTTTGTCTCCACATTTTTTATGCTTCCCTGTGTTGATAAAGTGATTTTCTGTGCTAAGTGTCCTATAGGGCCCAGTGGCTCAGCCTCCCCAATTACCTGAGGAGGGCACTCTTGGTGCACCCCCTTGTGGTCTTTGTGCACAGTCTTGTTGTAGTTAAGCCTTGATTGTTGTAGGTATCACTGGGAGGAATTGGCCTCCAGGCCAATTGGCTGTGAGAATCAGCTGTGTCTGCAGTGGGAAAATTTCTGTGCTGGAGACACCCCTCTGGGGCAAGATTTGCTTCAATGGGGCTTTGGTGCTCACTGAGTCTGCCCCCTGAGTGTGTCTTTTATGTTTCCAGGGAGGTGCAAACTGGATGGTCCCACTCTGACCTCTGGGCTTCCTGGCTCCTGGATCTCTAGGGAGGTGCTAATCTAGCCTTTGCCTGAGGCTATCCAGCAAAAGCCTCCCTGCAGGGCTTGGGCGGGGCAGGTCCCAAGGGATCAACAGGGCGGGGCTAGCAGTTATGGCTGCTCTCAGTCCTGCCCTCAGAGGCTTTGTTTCTCAATGTCCCCATAATCGATGCAAGCCCCTCAGAGAGAAAGCTGCCCTCGAGTTCCAACCGCTGCCACACAGTCCCGCTTCTCCTGTATGAGTCTGGGTCCCTAGAGACTCGCCCGGAACTGGAGCTCAGAGCCTGAGACTCCCTCCAGATTGAAAACAACAACCGCGCCCTCAGCCGCCAGCCCTCTCCGCATGCACCTCCGCACCTTAGTATTTTACTTCCGTACTGTGCCTCCTCTGAGTCTCAGTATACTTTTCTCTTTCCTTCTAGTTGTAGAATTTCCACTCAGCCAGCCTTCCTGTGGTTCTGGGTGATGTCTGTTCCATCTTTTAGTTGTATTTTTAAAGTGGTTGTTCGAGGCAGCAATCTCCGGTGTTTACCTATGCCGCCATCTTGGTTTCTCCAATTTCCTAATCTTGATAAAAGTACTATGGTTAATAAGGGCATGTCCTTTTCTTAACTAATGCACTCTAAACAATCGCTGCCGTTCACCCTCAAATGATTCAAAAAATTATAAACACACAGAGTGCAAATAATGCAAATGTGAGAAAAAACAACTGGTGAATCTCAGTAAAGGGTATTTAACAGTTCTTTATACTATTCTTGCTACTTTTCTATAATTTTAAAATAATAGCTAAATAAAAGTTGCAGAAACAGCCGAAACCGGTTTGGCTCAGTGGATAGAGCGTCGGCCTGCGGACTGAAGGGTCCCGGGTTCGATTTCGGTCAGGGGCATGTACCTGGGTTGCGGGCACGTCCCCGGTGGGAGATGTGCGGGAGGCAGCTGATCGATGTTTCTCTCCCATCGATGTTTCTGACTCTCTATCTCTCTCCCTTCCTCTCTGTAAAAAATCAATAAAATATATTTTAAAAAAAAGTTGCAGAAACAACTATAGATTAAAGAAACTAGGAGGTGGGCATATGACTGTTCACTGAGAAATTCTTTTATCTTTGCTTTATGATTAAAATTTTCATTTTAATGTTGGAAAAGTGAAGAGACATTAACATTTACAAAAATACCAAAATAATTAGGTAGGTAAAAACAAATCTAACAAAAGATTGTAGACCTTTTATGGGAAAAAAAATCCTAAACAATTTTTAAAAGACATTAAAAATACCTAAGTAAATGGAATGAAATACTTTATAGTTGAATAGGAAGACTGGGTATCATAAAGATGTCAATTCTATCTGCAAAACTGGAGAAAAAACAACCCCACCCAGGGAATGATAAACCTTAATGAGTTTTGAGACAATTATAAAGCTCATTCTAAAAGAACCAAGAATAGCCAACACAATCCTGTGGAAGAAAACTGATCTAAAGCTGTAGTAATGAGTCAGTGCTATATTTGTGCAAAGAAATTCTCAGTGACCAGTGGAATAGAACAGAAAGTCCAGACATCTGTTTCTGGGCTCCCTCTTATATTCACTTTGAAATCTCTTGTTTGTTTGTTTTTTAATATCACTGCACCAGGTTCATAAATTGGGTGGTAGGTTCCCAGGTGCTCATTTTATTATTACATGTTATCACTTACATGTTACATGTATTCTTTTATATGCAGCCAGTATTACTGGAAATTATTTTTAAATAAAGGGCAGAAATGTGACCAGCTTCCAGGAAGCCTCAACCCAGGAATCTGAATGCTCTGGGATATATTTTATTTCTGTTTCCAACTCCTATTCTCTCTGTATGTTGACTGTAGTTCCCCAGGCTGCCTGTCCTCAAAAGGCTGGAACTAGAGAGTTAGGCTGCTTTAGATTTATAGCGAAACAGTCATGTGACTAGGGTGAAACATTCTTCTCCAGCAGCCCCGGTTAAAAAAAAAAAAAAAAAAAAAAAAAAGCTGGATAAGGATTCCAGTTGGTCACCCTTGTACTAAATATAGTGAAGTCCAGACCAATCAGTGTCACCAGCAGAGAATGGGACAGCTGCCCACCTGCAGTCAAGGGGACAAAGTCCATTACCAGGAAAGCTGACAGGAAAGCTGAAGGAGAATGCGCACACAAAACACCCAGCTCCCGCAGGGGACAGCTGCACCTCCGAGACGGGCTGGTAGGATCCGGTGCTGCTGTTACAGCAGCTTTTCTACAGATAAATCTTTCCACAATCTGTCCTTTAGGTTCTTGGTGTGTTGTCCTGTATTTTCCTATTTTCTTGTGTAGCAAGGAACCACTTTATGTTCTGGAATGAGCGGAGAAGTTAGGGGAGTACGTAAATTAAAATCTATTTTATTTTCCTGTGCACCATCCTTCAAGACTTAGCATCATTGTAAAATTAAATAAAAGTATTCACAACTTACAACAGAAGAAAGATTGGCCTCAGGCTTTATGTCTTTAGTCCTTGACAATAGCTTTACTTTGTAAAATCAATAGATTCTATTGTAAGACCTTCAGGAGTACAGAGAGCAAAGACTGCAAAAATAACCTGAAATTTCTACTATCCTATCTAATAAAAGAGTAATATGCAAATTGACCATCACTCCAACACACAAGATGGCCACCACAAGATGACTGGCAGGGGAGGGCAGTTGGGGGCGATCATGCCTGCTGGGGAGGGGAGTTAGGGGTGATGCAGGGGAGGGAAGTTAGGGGTGACCAGGCCAGCAGGGGAGGACAGTTGGGGGGGACCCAGGCCTGCAGGGGAGGGAAGTTGGGGGGAATCAGGCCTGCAGGGGAGGGCAGTTGGGGGTGACCAGGCCAGCATGGGAAGGCAGTTAGGCGTCGATCAGGCTGGCAGGCAGAAGCAGTTAAGGGCAATCAGGCAGGCAGGCGAGTGGTTGGGAGGCTGCAGTCCTGGATTGTGAGAGGGATCTCCGACTGCCCGTTTAGGTCCGATCCCACCAGGGCAGTCGGACATCCCTCGAGGGGTCCCAGATTGGAGAAAGTGCAAGCTGGGCTGAGGGACCCCCCCCACCTGCATGAATTTCGTGCACCGGGCCTCTAGTCTAGAGATAACGGTCATTAACATTTTGGTGAATGTTCTTCCACAGTCTTCCTAGGCATACATACATACATACATACATTGATACAATCCTATCTAATAAAAGACAAAAAGGGTAATTAACTGTACCTCCGCTACGCTTCCCATTGGCTAATCAGGGTGATATGCAAATTAACTGCCAACAAAGATGGCGGTTAATTTGCATACGTAGGCACAATGATGGGAGGCAAAAGGGGAAGGGCGGAAGAAGCTGCCTGCTGCTGATGGTGATCGAAACCCAGGCAGCAGGCAAGAGCCGGGTGGCAGGGCAAAGGCAGAGAACCCGGGCCACCTTTGCCCTGCACGAACTATGCAGCTGATCAAAACCCAGGTAGCAGGCAAGAGCCGGGTGGCAGGGCAAAGGCAGAGAACCCGGGCCACCTTTGCCCTGCGCGAACTATGCAGCCAGGAGAGGGGTGCCGGGCCTCTGGGAGCAGGATGGGAACTTCCCGGGGTTTGCGTCAGGCAGCCGGGAGCGGGGCCAGAACTTCTGCCGCGTTGCTATGGCAACGCGGCAGAAGTTCCCGCCCCGTAGCTGCTTGCTCATTCACTTACTCGCTCATTCATTCACTCATTCACTCACTCATTATTCACTCACTCAGCAAACCCTCTCAGGTCTCTGGCACCAGGCCAGGCATGAAGTTGAAGCAGGATAAGACAGAGCTATGTCCTCAAGATGTTAGTAATTCAGTAGGGTAAAGCAGGCACATGAACGAGGCAGTTGTATGCACAGATGCACTGTACTGGGTTCGGTGAGGGCTGTAAGTAACGCCAACTTTGTTCTCTTGATAAAATGGGGCTTCGGGAGCCAGGCTGCCCCAAGCCTGTAGGCCTGTGCCTAGGCCAGGAGTGGCCAGGATCTCGGAACATGACAGAGGGTGCAGGTCGGGCTGAGGGGTCTGGCCCCACCCCTCACCCCCTCACCCCCGAGTGCACAAATTTTTGTGCACCGGGCTACTAGTCCTATATAATAAAAGGCTAATATGCAAATTGTCCCCTCGATTGGGAGTTCGATCAGGAATTCAACCAGGAGTTCGACCAAGGGGCAGGGCCAGTTGGCCAACCACCCGCAGTCCCTCCCCCTGGCCAGTCCAGCCAATTGGCCTGATCAGGTGGGAGAAGTGGACCCCACCTGCACATGAATTCATGCACCGGGCCTCTAGTTTTACATAATTGTTGAATCAGTCACTTTGGAAAGAAAACCTATTCAACATGAAAATTTTATATCACTGTCAAAATGCCTGCTCTCCAAAATCACTTATTGGTGCTTTTTGTTTGTTTGTTTGTCAATAGGTAATTCTACAAGAATGTTACAGGAAGCACAAGTGCATTATATTTCTCGAAAAGTTTGTAATTCTGATAAGAGTTATGGGAATATAATTCCTATAACTTCATTTTGTGCAGGTGATGAAGATGGAATTTTTGATACTTGCAGGGTAAGACCAAATAATTTTCCTTAGAAATATTTTCTAAAGCCAGAGGGAACTTGAACAAGGCCTTTGATCACTTTCTGGTAAAGCCTTTTTTTTTAATAATAATTTTAGAGAGATGAAGGAAGATACAGAGAGACACACAGAGAGGGAAAAACAATGACTTGTTGTGCATTCATTGGTTGATTCTTGTATGTGCCATGACCTGGGTTTGAACCCACAACCTTGGCTTATTGGGACAATGCTCTAACCAACTGAGCTACCCAGCCAAGGCTGGTGATGTCTTAATTATCAATTTTTGCCCTTGGCGGTGAGACCCGGAGGTGTTTCAGGGTTCATCAGGGCACATGGTTTTGGGTCCCGGTATGGGGTGTGCAGGGAGGCAGTCCATCAGGGTTTTTTTCTCTCCCACTCCTCTCAAAAAACCTTTTAGCCTAACTGGGGTGGGTTCAGTGGGTTAAGC
>NW_005871139.1:4525174-4535528 GCF_000147115.1 Myotis lucifugus
AATCTTTAAAGATTTGCCTATTCTGGGAATTTCATATGAATGGTATCATTCAATATGTGATCTTTTGTGACTGACTCCCTTCACTTAGCATGTTTTCCAGGCTCAACCACATTGTCACATATATTAATACTTTATTCATTTTATTGCCAAATAATGTACCATTGTATGAATAGGCCATATTTTATTTTTTATTTTTATTGATTTCAGAGAGGAAGGGAGGGAGAGAAACATCAATAATGAGAGAGTATCATTGATTGGCTGCCTCCTGCACACCCCACACTGGGGATTGAGCCTGCAACCTAGGCATGTGCCCTGACTGGGAATCAAATCATGACCTCCTGGTTTATAGGTTGATGCTCAACCACTAAGCCATGCCAGCTGGGCTGGGCCACATTTATTTAGCCATTCATTAGCTGATGGACATTTGAGCTATTTCCACTTTTTGGCTATTCTGAATAATGTTGCTATAAATGTTTCTGTATATGTTTTTTGTGTTGGTATGTTTTACTTTCTCTTGCAAATTTCACCTACGGGTGGAATTCCTGAGTGAATGTTTAACATATTGAAGAATTGCCAAACTGTATTCCAAAGTGGCTGCACCATTTTGCATTCTTACCAGTAAAATATAAGGGTTTCAATTTCTACACATCTTTGTCAGCACTTATTGTCTGTCTGTCTTTGTTTTGTTTTTAATCCTCACCCAAGGATATTTTTCCATTGATTTCTAGAGAGAGAGTGGAAGGGAGGGAGAGACAGAAAGAGAGAAACATCCACCTGAGAGAGACACATCAATTGGTTGCCTCCTGCACACGCCCAACCTGGGCCTCAGGGCCCCAGAGCCCCAGGGGATCAAGCCTGCAACCCTTCAGTCTGTAGGCTGAGGCTCTATCTACTGATCCAAATGGCTAGGGCTTGTCTGTCCTTTTTATAAGTACCGCGCGCTAACCGATTGCGCCACTGGAGCTCCGCGTCTGTCCTTTTTATTACCACCATCCTTGTGTGAAGTGGTATCTCATTTCGATTTTAATTTGCATTGCCCTAATGACTAATAATGTTGAGCATCATTGCATGTGCTTATTAGCTATTTGCATACTTTCTTGGGAGAAATGTCTACTCAGATCCTTCGCCCATTTTTAAACTGAGTTATTTACCTTTTAATTATTGAGTCGTAAAAATTCTTTATATATCATGGATACAATTTCCTCTCATTCTGTGCACTGTCTTTTCACTTCCCTGATGTTATCATTTGTAGCGCAAACGTTTTTTATTTTTTTATGAAGTCCAATTTATCTATTTTTTGTTTTGACTTTCTTTATTCCTCTTTTCTTCACTACTTCATCCCTAAGCAATAACCCATGCTCTGATCTTTTCCTACTTATTCTTATTTCTAGAAATCCAGGGTTTATCCATGCTGTGTCCTTTTCCTTAAAAACCTTGCTGAGCCCGGCTGGTGTTGCTCAGTGGTTGAGCGTTGACCCATGAACCAAGAGGTGACCAGTTGGATTCCTGGTCAGGGCACATGCCTGGATTGCAGGCTTGATCCCCAGGAGGAGGCGGGCGATCAATGTTTCTCTGTCCTCAATGTTTCTATCTCTCTGTCCCTCTCTTTCCTCTCCATAAAATATATATTGATATATTGATATTTAAATATATATTTAAAACCTTGCTGAGTAAAATAATAATGAGTCCAATCTAATTTAATTGCATTCATAAGCAAAACATTTCCATTGTTAAAAAAATTATTATTCAGTGCCTACCACATATAGAGAATTTGAAAACATTTTAGAAACAGTCTTTAACTCTTAGGCACTGTAACAGTTAGCTCAATGTCCTTGTTGCTTTGAGTGATTAACATCCTTAGTAATGGTGTTTCAGTTACATGGACAGTCTTGTATGAACTCCGAGGGAGATTTGTTATTTGTGATACTACAGGGGGTTAGCCATGTATTCCTAATATCGTGCACCAGCCAATGTCAACATTTAGAAAGATGCCATTTCTTGCAAGATTCAGTTCACCCCTCTAGCTATCAAACCAGACACACCTAAAAGACTCCTTCATATATCTTAAAGATATACCTCTCACAAACAGCATTTCACAATAGAAGTATTCTAGTAGATAGTGTTTACAATATTTTGCACATATCCTGAATTATATTTCTCCTAAGTAATTGTACAAAAAAAATCCCAAACACTTTGATTTATAGTATTCTGGTTCAAAACTATACAGATGGTAAGTTTATCCACCAGCCGTATGGTTCCTCTAAATACCACCAGACTGGATGTAACTGAATTCCTGTTTGAGTTGGACTATAAAACTGAAAATCTATTGATCTTAATTAGTCAGAGGTATATTGAAAATGTATATTTATACAAAGTATGTTTAATGTGGTTAATTTACTCCAGCTTTACTATTATATAAGGACTACTAGAAGTAACTGACACTCTTTTGGGACTTTTCTAATAGGGTGATAGTGGTGGACCATTAATGTGCTACATCCCAGAACATAAACAATTTTTTGTTATGGGAATTACCAGTTATGGATATGGCTGTGGCCGAAAAAATTTTCCTGGTGTCTATTGTTCGCCATTCTTCTACAAAACATGGCTGACCCATCACCTAAACCGGGCAAGGAATAAAGGCATATTCAACATAAACAGTCTACTTGGACAGGTCCTTGTCGCCTTAGGCTCTGTTGTCTTACTAGCAACTCCATGAAAATATTCTGAAGAAGCTATATTTTCCATAATGTCCCGTCCCATGTTCTACATAATGAAAATAGTTTATTCTTTGGGCAAGTTATTGCCCACTTTTGAGTTCTTATGTGGAAACTTTTGGGGGAATAAAAAGACTGTGACATTGTAGATATGTGATTGATTGTAAATTTGGCACAGAATCACATGCATCCTTGATGTATCTTGATTATTTTACTTTATAATCATAATTTTTCAATTGGAATACTTCCCTAGAGTTTTTATTAAATATTCAGCTTAAATATATATACTTTATGTATGTACACACCAAATAATAAAGAATTTATAATCAAAATGGAAGCTGTTCTTTGGTTTAATTAAAATTCTTTCCTTTTAAAGTTGAGATTTTGCTTCCCAGCAACTGTTGTCAGTTTGGTTCAAATGCACTCATAAAGGAAAAATAAATAAATAGATAGATAGATAGATAGATAGATAAATAAAGTTAGACTTTTTATTTTATTTTTAATTTTTTTAAATCTGAACAATAAATATTTATTTTAAAAAAAAATCTAAAGTGAGAGTTTGACCAATGGAAGTAGGTACTAAACTGCATTTCTCTATTTAGCATAGTGAGTAAGAGCATTTATAGTTAGAACCTTGTTAGCTATGTGACCTTGGACAGGTTGCTTAAACCCTCTGTGCCTCAGTTTCCTCGTCTGTTAAATGGGGATAATAGTAACTATTTACAAGAATGAATGCAGGTGAGTTCCCTAGAACTACTTATCAGGTAATAGACATTTAACAAGTATTATTATTATTATTATTGGTATGGTCATAAGTTGCATTGCAGAAATGGGGGTGGTAGGGCATGGATGCTCACGTTAATCCTCATAGTAGTGTGATTACTGAGTTAGTATGAAGTCAGACAAACCCATATCTGCCACTTACTATGAAGGTAAATATCTACATGCATCAGCCAGATGTTTTTGGCTATAAGGGACAAAAAGTTATATCAACAATAAGAAAAAGTATCATCTCACATAACAAAAAGCCCAAAGGTCAGGTGGCCTTCTGTAATGGCTAATCCGAGAGCTGAATCTGGTCATCAAGGACCTGGAAACTTTCCCACTCTCTATGTGGTTGAGTTTCTCTTGTGGGTACTAGATGCTCTGGCTTCTCATGGTAATTGAGGCCACATGCCTTATTTTGCATATCAATAAAAATATATTTTATTGATTTCAGAGAGGAAGGGATAGGGAGAAAGAGATAGAAACATCCATGATGAGAGAGAATCACTGACTAGCTGCCTCCTATACACCCCCCAGTGGGGACCAAGCCTACAACCCAGGCATGTGCCCTGACCAGAAATTGAACCATGACCTCCTGGTTCATATAGGTCGATGCTCAACCACTGAGCCACATTGTCTGGGCTAGACTATTTTATTTAAAAACATTTGTTTGTATGATACATTATTTTTTTGGAATTATCTGGTTCTCAAAAAATATTTGGAGAAAAAACTTTTTGCCTATTTAAATTCTAATTAAAATTATTTAATATTAATACTTCCTCCCCTATGTCAAGTGAGAACTGTGGTGCAGACACATCCAAATAATTTACTTTTTACTTAGAAATGTATAATATAACTTTTGCAGCATTATAACCTACTTTCTAAAGCTTATTTTCTTGAAGCCCATGCTAAAAGTTTGTATTCCTTGGGCTCTCTGAATTAACCATAAGAAGAGGTGACTGAAAAGCATTCTGGGTAAAAAAAAGGAAGCCAATAAGGGGTAAATTTTATGACTAATGTATAAAACAAATTTTCAAAACAAAAGAAAAAGTTCACTGAATTAGTATCTACTATTAATCCACTGACATCTCCCTTGACCTTTGGGGAACCCATGCAGGAAAGGAGAAATCATTATTTCTCTTCCTTTTTACATTTAACCAGCTAAAACCAAGCGGGTTTTTTTGTTGTTGTTGCTTTGTTTTGCTTTGCTTTAACCATATTTCAGGATTTCACTGAAAATAAGCATGAGTTTTCCACCTACTAATTCCCTTCAGGATCATTACTGGCTTAACACAAGGGGTAGAAGACTGATTTTTATAGATTTGTGAGCAACACTGAGGGAATATTGACTGTTCTTCCTTGAAAGAGACCCTAGATTGATTATCCATTGACAAGGTCTAATAAGGAATTAGCTGGTAATGCTTGCATAGCAATCAGCATAATGCATTGATCTTTTCCTATTTATACAACCTGAGTATCATTCAGATTCACCTGATAGCTCTGAATATCAATGCTCCTCCACTTCCAATGGGGTTACCTCCCGACAAGCCCACTGTAACTGCCTTCCTCTTCTCGCCAGGAGCAGGTGAATCAGATGGCATTTTTGTAGACAAGATGGAATTCACAGACACAAAACACAATATCCAAATAAACGCTGGCAACACAGGACACTGAGTGTTGCTTTTTACCCTCCTGATCAGGTGGCTGACTGGGAGATGCCGCTGCCAAGCATCACAAGAGAGTATAATACTGCATACCACTAGCCCAGAAAAACACCAAAATTCAAAGTACGGTTTCTGTATTGCATTCACATCATTGAAAAGTCAAGAAATCGTAGTCAAACCCTGGGAAGTCGGGACATCGGTACTAAGAAACTCTTCAAAAATCTATTAGCAGTGCCCTAGCCAGTTTGACTCAGTGGATAGAGCGTCAGCCTGTAGACCAAAGGGTCCCGGGTTTGATTCCAAGCCTGGTAGCAGGCTCCTCCCTGCCCGGGCCCTAGTCAGGTGTGTGCAGGAGGCAACCAATGGATGAGTTTCTCTCACATCTGAAACTCTAAAAAAATCAATGGAAAAATATCCTTGGGTGAGGATTTAAAAAATAAAATAAAATGTTTTAGCAGCACTGAAGGGGAAGGTCTTGCTTTCTACTTCAAAGCTATGTACTAATTACTTTTTGGGTATGTTTTTTTTTTCTTAAATGTATTTTTATTGATTTCAGAGAGGAAGGAAGAAGGGAGAAAGATAGAAACATCAATGATGAGAGAGAATCATTGATCAGCTGCCTCCTGCACATCCCCTACTGGGTATCGAGCCCGCAACCCAGGCATGTGCCCTTGACTGGAATGGAACCTGGGACCCTTCAGTCTGCAGGCTGACGCTCTAACCACTGAGCAACCAGCTATGGCTAGGTATGAATTTCTAATCAGGCAGGAGCTACTACCAGCAACTTCTTATCTTTTTGCCCAGCTTAGTTCACTTATTTCATCCAATAGGAATTCAGTTATTTAACATGTCTCTCTACCACAAGAGACTATTACATATAGATGTTGTAATATAAGACAGACTTTGTTTCATATGCCAGTCTGTAACTTAGTAGTTATAAGAATTTAGACAATTATTAATACCTACTTATAGCACTGTTGTAATTATTAACCTATTTTATTATACAAAGTTAATATATTGAAGATGCTCAATAACTGGTTACTATACCCCATCCATGATTCACATGACCCTTTTCATTATGTCAATCACTATGCTATTGGACAAATCTCATTATTTTCATCTGAAAAACTTACTGGAACAAAATGCTTTTATTACTTATATACTCAAATTTGAAAATATACTCTTTAAAAAATGAATTTTATTTTTCTAATTATCAAAGTATTATAGCCTCGTTATTAAAAACTAAGAACAGAAAAAAATAGAAAGAAAATTGTTCATAGCTCTACTATGCAAAGAAAGCTACCATGAATTCTGATATTATACTTACATATGAGTATGTATTATTTTTGCAAACTCTCCTCTTCCCTCCTCCTCTCTCCTCCTTCTCCTTCATCATCCCCTTCTTCTTCATATTCTTCTTTTTTTAACAAATTCTTCTGAAGTATTATTTTAACCTGGAAATTCTAATCCTATAGAAAAGTGGAAAGATAGTACTGTGATTGCTCACCTTTATTCTCCAAATAACATCTTGCCCTGTTTTGCACGCTTTCCTTCTCTCTATATACACATCCAGACTCCCCGCTCCTTTTAAAAATATATATATTTTTTTATTTCAGAGAGTGAGGGAGAGGAGGAGAAAGATAGAAACATCAATGATGAGAGAGAATCATTGCTCAGCTGCCTCCTGCACACCCCCAACTTGGGATCAAGCCCGCAACCCAGGCATGTGCTCTGACCTGAACTTGAACAGTGACCTCCTGGTTCATAGGTCGATGCTCAACCACTGAGCCACGCCAGCTGGGCCCCCTCCCTTTTTTTGATTGAACAATTTCAAGTAAATTACTAATGTCATGTTACTTCATCCCCAATACTTTAGCATGTATCTTCTAGGAACAGGAACATAATCACAATACCTTTATCACACTAAAGAAATTTAACATTGATTTATTAATAATAATATCTAATATAGTCTTTATTCAAATTCCCCTGTCTCAAAAATGTTTTTTATAGTCCCCCACGCACCTTCACCCTAGGATCTATTCTGGATTCCACATGTTACATTTGTATTTCATGTCTCCACAATGTCCTTAAATCTAAAATAGTCTCCTTTCTTATTTTTTTCTTTTTTGTCTTTTATGAGTGATAGAAATCCCAAGTCAATTCTCTTATAAAATTATCTATATTCTGAATTTGTCAGATTAAAGGTTTCTGACAATGATACTACTTCCTACTGCATTCCATCAAAAGGCAACACACAATGTCAGTTTGTCCCATTGTAGTTAATGCTCTGTTTGATCTTTTTGATAAAGTGATTTCCATAATATTTCTTGCCCTACCAGTTTGGCTCAGTGGATAGAGCGTCAGCCTGCGGACCCAAGGGTCCCAGGTTCGATTCCGGTCAAGGGCACGTACCTTGGTTGCGGGCACATCCCCAGTAGGGAGTGTGCAGGAGGCAGCTGATCGATGTTTCTAACTTTCTATCCCTCTCCCTTCCTCTCTGTAAAAAATCAATAAAATATATATTTTAAAAAAAAATGCAATGTACCTAGAACAGTCAAAGCAATTTTGAAAAGAAAAAGTCTGAGGACTTAAACTATCTTATCTTATTTCAAGATTTGCTATAAAGCTCAAGTAGTCACAACAGTGTGGTACCCTGTGGATGAACATATCCTATATAATAAAACCCTAATATGCAAATCAACCGAATGGCGGAACGACCGCACACTGACCACCAGGGGTCAGACACTCAATGCAGGAGCTTCCCCTTGTTGGTCAGTGTGCTCCCACAGCGGGAGCGCCACTCAGCCAGAAGCCGGGCTCACAGCTGGCAAGCGCAGCAGCAGTGGTGGGAGCCTCCCACCTCTGCAGCAGCACTAAGGAACCTTGGGGGATTAGGCCCGCTCCCCACCGAGGGCACAGGCCAGGCTGAGGGACGCCCCCTCCCCCTCCCCCTGTGCACAAATGTCATGCACTGAGCCTCTAGTAGATAAATAAAACAGATAGCAATTCCCAGATTAGACCCACATATATATGACCAATTGATTTTCAACAAAGGTGCCAGCTAACTAAATGAGGAAAGGACAGTCCTTTCAACAAATTGGGCTGGAACAACTAGATATCTGTATAGAAAGAAATATGAGCCCTGGCTAGGTGGCTCAGTTGGTTGGAGCATCAACCCATACACCAAAAGGTTGCAGGTTTGATCCTTGATCCAAGGAGTATGGGAGGCAACAGATAGATGTTGCTCCCTCTCTCCCCTGTTCCCACCCTCCCTCCCACTCTCAAATCAGTAAAAACATAGCCTTAGATGAGGATTAAAAAGAATAGGAATTATGAGACCGTTCCATAATGTGAGCTAGATGCGAGCCAGACAGACATTGTTTCCCCGTAAGCCCACTCAGAAACTATCATTTCAACCTCTCCCCTACTCCCTTCACCCACCCCACCCCCACACTGCATGCTGATTCCTGGAACAGGCCTGCAAGGCATCTTCCCTTATCTAAGATGAGTCATACTCTAGTGCCCCATCCATCTTGCCCTGTTCTTCATAATTTTTTGGTGATTGCTAAGCTGCACGAAGGATATCCATTTGTCTTGCCTTGTAGGTAAATTTTCCTTAATAAACGCTGTTAAATTGCCCGACTAGAGTGGTCTGCCTCTTTCTTTGGTTTTTCCCTGCCCTCTGCTTAGAGCGGTAAATTTTCAGTCATGAAATTTTTCCCTGGGTCTGCATGTCATAATGGTTGTGTACCTTAAACTTATACCTATACAGTACTGTATATCAATTATATCTCAATAAAAGTGGAAGAATATAACCTTGTTCCTTACTTCATATCCTATATAAAGTATAACTTAAAATGAATTGTTGACCTAAATATAAAAAACTAAAAATATAAAACATGTAGAAAAAGATAAAAGAGAAACTTTTTGCAACCATAGAATAGGCAAGGATTACTAAAGCAAAAATAACCCCCAAAAACAAACATGGACCATAAGAAAAAAATGTATACATTGGACTTTATCAAAATAAAAGAAACACCTAAGAAAATGAAAAGGCAAATTAGTCATAGACTGGGAACAAATATCTGACACATATAAAGGGTGTCCCAAAAAAATGTATACACACTCTTAATGATGATAAAGTTAGTGGTTATTAACATCCAGTTCATTTTCAAAATTTAAAAGCATCTACAAAAATGAATAATTTTTTTTTGTTAATGACTGTTTTTAAACTGATGACCATTCTGGTCCAGGCACTGCTGATAACTCGAAGCAATGGAATTTCAAACAAGAATCAGTTTGTTCAGTATTGGTGTGCCCTCAATTTGTCAACCGTTGCCAGTTTTGTGCCATAACTTTATCTTTTATGTATCCCCATTAAAAAGTCTAGTGGATACCAGGACAGACCTGTCCCTGAGACCCACTGGGCTTGGGACCACTGTCCAAGAAAATATTCATGCCCAGCTGGCGTGGCTCAGTGGATGGAGCAGGCAGTCACCAGTTCCATTCCCAGTCAGGGGTCAGGGCACATGCCCGGGTTGCTGCTCCATCCCCAGTGGGGTCATGCAGGAGGCAGTGGGTCATTGATGTTTTTATCTCTCTCTCTAAAATAAATAAAAAACATATTTTAAAAAAAAAGTCTAGTGGATAATTTTTCTTTGTTCAAAACTTAGTCTGGCTTCACCCATTATTTCAAATCAGTTAAACCTAAAAAGAAAAACATCAACTGAGCTATCCACTGTGAAAGTGTGTATACATGTTTTGGGGACATCCTGTATGTGTCCTTTATACTAAATGTGTTCTTTATATATTCTGCATATCAGCCCTTTGTCAGATAAAAAAGAAACTGTGGTTGTTTTTGATCAGTGAAAACTGGATTCTAAAGTAAGTTGCAGTTAACAAGCTAATCCTATATAATAAAGAGGTAATATGCAAATTGACCATCACGCCCTCACACAAGATGGCTGCCCCCATGTTGTCACAAGATGGCCGGCAGGGGAGGGCAGTTGGGGGTGAACAGGATGGCAGGGAAGGGCAGTTGGGTGCGACTGGGTTGGCATGGGAGAGTAGTTGGGGGGGACCAGGCCTGCAGTGGAGGGCAGTTAGGGACGACAGGGGAGCAGTTAGGCGTCAATCAGGCCAGCAGGGGAGTGGTTAGGGGGTGATCATGCTGGCAGGCAGAAGCAGTTGGGGACAATCAGGCAGGCAGGC
>NW_005871139.1:4539130-4620996 GCF_000147115.1 Myotis lucifugus
CGCCAGGTAATGACATCACGTAGCAACGCCGGCTTCCTCTCCCTAGCAACTAGCCTCCTTGCAGTTTCTTCAGCCCAGGAACACAACTTGCTTTATAGGCAAGTGCAAACATTATACACTTTAACCAAATGTCTGTGAAGCGTTTTCCCCTGCCTCATCTCATTTGATCCTCACAGAAGTCCTGGAGTAGGTAAATAGGAGACTCGATAGAATCCTATTTTCTTTTCATTAGCCGGAAAACAGATTTAGAAAGCTTAGAAACTTCACCCAACTAAAAAGAACTAAGAAATGGTGGATCTTGAAAATGACTTCAGGTTTTCTTACTGCACAGAATATAGTGAAACACTGCTGCAGCCCTAGCCGGTTTGGCTCAGTGGATAGAATGTTGGCCTGTGGACTGAAGGGTCCGGGTTTGATTCCAGCCAAGGGCACATGCCTGGGTTGCAGGCTCAATCCCCAGTAGGGGCATGTAGGAGGTAGCCAATCAATGATTCTCTCTCATCATTGATGTTTTTATCTCTCTCTCCCTCTCCCTTCCTCTCTGAAATCAATAAAAATATATATATTAAAAAAAAACCAAAACACTGCTGCAGTTAAATATTTACCCTTTGTTCTCCCTTCGTGATCTACAATAATAATCTGCTTTGTGTTGATATTTACTGCTGTGTTGCTGACAATTACCTGAAAGAGAAGTTGGGGTGTTTCACTGGGCTGGAAAAAGTTTAGCTAAATCAGAAAGCAGGTCTAATTAAACCAGTTTATGTATATATGTATAAAGCTGGCACCAATCGCACGCATGTGTTTCCATCTGTCATTGTTCATTGTGAATTTTGTTGACACTTCTATTATAGAGAAAGGGTGAATTGCGATATTAAAATGTCTCTTCTAATTAATTTCCTTTCAATGTGCACGAATTCGTGCACCGGGCCACTAGTATTTATATAATCCTTTACATTCACAAATATAGTTTAAATCTGGAAATTTTAAGACAAAGAGTACTTGTTCTCATAATTGCCATTAGATATAATTGAGACTACACTACTATATATAATTAGGTATGCTGTTGTGCATAGTTAATTCTAGTTATATTTTATACCTACTGGTCATTACCAATATTTTATATTTATTGGTCATTAAGTTCCTAAAGAAATAACAATCCAACAAACTGGTTTCATTTAATACCCTTTAAAGGCAGATAAGCTGAAGAAAGAGTTAGCCTCTCTTGATATTTCATTTTCAAATTACTGATACAAATTTACCAGAGAAATAATTACATACCCTGTGAAATACCAAAATATCTGCAAAAAGTTTCCAAGATAATGTATTCTTTGAATATCCAAAAATAAAGCCTTTCTAATGAAAGCATTTACATTCCTAAGCTAAGTAAACATTAAAAATAGTTTAGCTCGCAGTGTGGCTCAGTAGTTGAGCTTCGACTTATGAACCAGGAGGTCACGGTTCCATTCCCGGTCAGGGCACATGCCCAGGTTGGGAGCTCGATCCCCAGTGTGGAGCATGCAGAAGGCAGCCAGCCAATGATTCTCTCTCATCATTGATGTTTCTATCTCTCTCTCCCTCTCCCTTCCTCTCTGAAATCAATAAAAATATATTTTTTAAAAAGTTAAACATACACCTACATTCTACTCATAGGAATTTATTCAGGAGTAATGTAAACTTGTTTACTGTAGCTTAATTTGTAACAGCCAAAAACCAGAAAGTAACCAAAGGTTCATCAGCAGGTAAATGGATACACACACTGCTATACAGCCAACAATGGAACACTACTGAGCAATAAAGTCACTGGATATATGCAGCATTGGACGACTCTCAAAATATGCTGAGTGAAAGAAGCCAGATTAAAAAAAAGCACATAGGGCTTGTGTAGCCCACCCCCGTCCAAGGAACAGCAGCCTCCTGATCACCACACCCTCTGTCTGAGGAACAGCAGCTGTGTGTGAAGCCTCCCCCCACCAGCCAGAGGAGCCACCACAACTGTGAACAGCACCCACCAGAGGAGCTGCTACCAACTGAGGAGCAGCTGCTACCACAACCGCCCGAGGAGCAACCACAGCTTGAGGAGCCACTGCCACCCAAGGAGCAGCCACTGAACGACTCAACATCTAGATATGGCGGTATGATCAAACATGGGTAGACAAAGAAACCCCCAAAGGAAAGAAAAGGAGGACTCGCCAGAAAAGCAGCTAAGTGATACAGAGGCATGCAACATGACAGAAAAAGAATTCAGATTAAGGGTCCTAGAGTGCATAAACCGGATGGAGGAAAAAATCAACAACTTATGCAAGAAGCAAGAAGAAACAGATGAAAAAATCAATAAATTGGGTAAGAACCAAGAAGAAATGAAGAGTGATATAGCTGCAATAAAAAACACCATTGAAAGTTTCAACAGTAGACTAGGAGAAGCGGAGGACCGAATTAGCAAATTAGAAGACAGGTAAACAAAACACACCCAAACGAAACAGCAATTGGAGAAAAAAATTAAAAGACAGGAGGAGAGCCTAAGGGACCTATGGGACAACATGAAATGAAACAACATATGAATAATAGGGGTGCCAGAACAACAGAAAGAGGAACAAGGGTCAGAAAACCTATTGGAAGAAATAATATCAGAAAACTTCCCAGAGGTGGGGAAGAAAAAAATCACACAAGCCCAGAGAGTCCCAAACAAGGTGAACCCGAAAAGACCCACACCAAGACACATGATAATTACCATGGCAAATGTTCAGGACAAAGAAAGAATCTTACAGGCTGCAAGAGAGAGACGGAAAGTTACATACAAGGGATCTCCCATTAGATTATCAAATGATTTCTCAACAGAAAGACATCAGGCCAGAAAAGAATGAACAGAAATTTACAAAGTGATGCAGAGCAAAGGACTGAATCCAAGAATACACTATCCAGCAAGGCTATCATTCAAAATTGAAGGGGAAATAAGAAGCTTCACAGACAAAAAAAAGGCTAAGGGAGTTTATCACCACCAAGCCAGCAATGCAAGAAATGTTAAAGGGACTGGTGTAAAAAGAAGAAATAAAAAGCTCAGAAAGAAAACAGCCACACACAAAAAAAGAAATGGCTACAAACAAGTACCTTTCAATAAAAACTTTAAACGTAAATGGACTAAATGCTCCAACCAAAAGACATCAAGTGGCTGAATGGATAAAAAAACATGACCCATACATTTGCTGTCTACAAGAGACCCACCTCAGAAGAAGGGACTCACACAGACTGAAAGTAAAGGGATGGAAAAATATCTTTCAGGCAAATGGAAATGAAAAAAAAGCTGGGGTAGCAATACTTATATTGGACAAAATAGACCTCAAAGTGAAGGCCATAACAAGAGATAAAGAAGGCCACTTCATAATATTAAAGGGATCAATACAACAAGAAGATATAACCCTGATAAACATATATGCACCCAATGCAGGAGCACCCAAATACATAAAAAAAACTCCTAGAATATATCAAAGGAGAGATCGACAACAATACAATCATAGTAGGGGACTTTAATACACCACTGACATCACTGGATAAATCCTCTAGACAAACAATCAGCAAAGAAACAGCAATCCGAAATGACTCACTAGATCAGATGGACTTAATTGACATCTTCAGAACACTTGACCCCAAAGCCACGGAATATACATTCTACTCAAGTAAGTGCTCATAGGACATATTCAAAAATAGACCACATGTTGGGTCACAAACAAAGTCTCCCCAATTTCAAGAAGATTGAAATCATACCAAGCATCTTCTCAGACCACAATGGCATAATATTAGAAATAAACTACAATAAAAACAACCCAAAATACTCAAACACTTGGAAGCTGAATAGCATGTTATTAAATATTGATTGGGTTACCAATGAGATCAAAGAAGAAATTAAAAACATCCTGGAAACTAATGACAATGAAAACACAACAATCCAAAACCTATGGGACACAATGAAAGCAATCCTGAGAGGGAAGTTTATAGCTCTACAGGCCTATCTCAAAAAATAAGAAAAAATGATAGTAAATCATCTAACTCTACAATTCAAAGAATTAGAAAGAGAGCAACAAGAAAACCCCAGAGTGAGCAGAAGGAAGGAGATAATAAAGATAAGAGCAGAAATAAATGACATAGAGACCAAAAAAACAATACATAAAATCAATGAAACCGAGAGCTGGTTCTTTGAAAGGATAAACAAGATTGATGAACCTCTAGCCAGGCTCACCAAGAAGCAAAGAGAGAGGACCCAAGTAGCTTGTCTTTTCACTTTGTTAATGGTTTCCTTTGCTGTGCAAAAACTCTTCAGTTTGATATAGTCTCATTTGTTTATACTTCCTTTTGTTTTCCTTGCCCGGGGAGATATATCAGAAAAAAATATTGTTATGAGAAATGTCAGAGATTTTACTGCCTATATTTGCTTCTAGGCTTTTTATGGTTTCAAAAATGGAATAGAGCACGGCTGGTGTGGTTCAGTGGTTGAGCTTCGACCTGTGAACCTGGTGAACCAGGAGGTTATGGTTTGATTCCCAGTCACAACACATTTAAGTCTTTGATCTATTTTGAGTTTATTCTTTTGTGTGGTGCAAGAAGGTGGTCTAGTTTCATTATTTTGCACATGTCTGTCCAATTTAACAGAACCATTTATAATAGACTATCTTTAGTCCATTGTATGTTTTTTGTCTCCTTTGTCAAATATTAATTGACTATAAAGGCATATATTTATAAAAAAAAAAGCGAAGGACAATTCAATGAAATCAGTAAAACAATACATTTAAAAATGAGTAGTTTATGGACATTTACTTTTATTCAGTTTCTTCTTAAGGTGAAGAAAACTCTAAAAAAATGAGTAGTTTAACAAAGATAGAAATCATAAAAAAGAATCAAAGAAAAATTCTGGAGCCTAAGAACACTATGAATAAATTAAAAAAAAAAAAAAAGGCGGCAATAGGCAATAGAGAGCATTAACAAAATGGATCCAGCAGAAAAAAAGCATCTGTGAGTTAGAAGACAGAAATTTTGAAATATTAGAACAAAGAAAAAAGAAAGCCTGTGTGATCTATGGAATACTAACAAAAAGAACAATTTGCAAACTGTTGCAGGTTCAGAAGGGGAAGAGAGAAAGAAAGGGGCAGACACTTATTTAAATAAATATTAACTGGGAACTCCCCAAGTCAGGGGAGAGATTTGGACATCCAAGTTCATGAGGCTCATAAGAACCAAACAGTCAACTTAAAGTGATCCTCTAAAACACACATAACAATAGAGATAAAGTAAGGCTCGCTCGCAGGCCAGCGAGCTCGTCTTCACCAGCCGGCCGGTGTGCGTGGCCGAGACCGTCTTCGTCGAGGACACGGGCTCCAGCGGCGCCCGGCCGGGCGCGCTATCCTTTGGACGTCACCACGTGCGACTGCGGCACGCTGCGGCGTGCGGACCTGCCCTATCAGCATCGCGCTCTGGTGCACCGCAAGCAGTTCTGGGAACGTGTGCCCGGGCCCCTGCAGAGTGGCGACATCCTGCGCCTGGTGGTCAACGCCGAGGGCGAGCTGCACCTGAGCCACAGTGGCGCCGCCGCGGGCATGCAGCTGTGCGTGGACGCCTCGCATCCCCTGTGGATGCTCTTCGGTCTGCATGGAGCCATCGCGCAGATCCGCCTCCTCGGCTCCACCATCCTGGCAGAGCGGGGCATCCCATCACTTTCCTGCTCCCCCTCCTCCACACCAACCCCGCCCAGTGCCCTGGGCAGCCGCCTCTCTGACCCCTTGCTCAGCACCTGCAGCTCGGGACCTCTGGGGAGCTCTGCTGGCGGGACAGCCCCCAACTCGCCGGTGAGCTTGCCCGAGTCGCCAGTGACCCCAGGCACGGGCCAGTGGAGTGACGAGTGCACCATTTGCTATGAGCACGCAGTGGACACGGTCATCTACACATGTGGCCACATGTGCCTCTGCTATGCCTGTGGCCTGCGCCTCAAGAAGGCTCTGCACGCCTGCTGCCCCATGTGCCGCCGCCCCGTCAAGGACATCATCAAGACGTACCGCAGCTCCTAGCCCGGCGCGCCCACCCCTCGCGCCACCTCCTCGGACTGCAGGCCAGTGCCAGCTGAGGGGCAAGCCACGGGGCCCTACTCTTCTTCCTCATTTTGGAAACTCTCTTCCCTTCTCCATTAAACTTGGGAAACTGAGGTCCCTGAAAGTTTGGAGAGGAAAGGGGTAGCATACAGGTTTGGGGGGGAAAGGAGGGCAGAAGCAGATCGCCCGGCGGAGGGGAGGGGAGGAATCTGCACTTTGTCTGCCTTTCCTTTCTCTGTGCTCAGCTCTTCCTTCATGCTGAGGGACTAAATTGGGGGGCTCCGCCTGTTCTAACCCCGCCCCATCTGGGACTGACTTCTAGCCCGTGTGGCACCTTTGTGAAAATTAGAAAGTGCATCCCTTCCTCTGGGCAGATGTGGCCCTGGGCCAGGGCGTGTGGCTTGGCTAGTGGAGTGTGGACTGGACAGCAGTTTGCTCCCTCTGCCAGCTGCCCTTGAGCGGCGCACGGCCCAGCTCGGCAGCAACCCTGGGCAGGTGGCCCCTGAGCTGCTGCCTTACTCTGACCTGCTCTCACCTTCTCCCTCTCCTCCCGCCCCTTGGGCCCGGCAGCCAGGGGAAGGAAGGCCAGCGGATACCTCTCCCAGACTGGCCGCAGGAGGCTCCAGGTTCCAAGTGTCTGGCCCCGTGCCCTGGCAGAGATGCAGCGGGCCGTTTCCTGGCCGTAGCCTTTCTGCCCCAATCATCTCGCCCCTTGGTTGGCTGGAGAGCAGGGTCTGTCTTCTGTCAGGGTCTCTAAGAGCAGGTCTGCATCTCCTCTCTGTGACCTGTCCTCCTCAGCGCTGTCCTGGGCCTGGCTGATGCTCAGAGATGTGGAGTGTTCCCAGGCAAGGCCAGGGCCTTGGGTTGGGGGGCAGGGAGGTTTCCTGGAGTGAGACCAGCTTTTTTCTTTATTGTAATTTATTTATTTATTTGGTTTGTGGGGTAATTTCTTTTTTTTTGTGGGGGCGGGGGGGGCGAGTTTCCACCCTTCAGGCCCCTAAAATGCTGCCCTGGTGTGTGTGGATTGAGAGGGGCAGCATTTCCCAGACTCCAGCTAAAAGTCCACAGTGAGCTCTGCTTACCATGAGTTAGAACTCCTTAAAAAGGGGCTGAATTGGGAGGCCTCCTGGTGAACTGTGCCAGCTCGCAGGCTCACTCAGCTCGCGTGGTATCATTAAATACTCGTGGGTTGATTGATTACTCGCAGGTGTGATTAAGTAATTAAGCTGAGGAGCCACTTGGAGCCGCCAGGTGCCCACCCTTGAGGTTTTCGCAGAACCAGCTGGGCCAGAGCCTCCGCTCCACCCCAGGGATGAAGCTGGCAGCCTGGGCTCCTCGCAGGCCCCCCACGGCCAGCCCCCCACCCCCTCCGTGCCACCAGGCTGCTGTGGCTTCCATGACCCGGGCACAGCACCGGCCCTGCCTCGCCTGAGCTCAATCCCTGTTGGCTGTGACGCCGTTGCCCCATTTTGCTTCCATTAAAAATGTCTGTGTATTTCCAGAAAAAAAAAAAACACATAAAGGGGAGGGAATAAAAGGGAAGTTATTGTATAAAATCAAAGTTGTAGTCAGTGTAAAATGGACTTGTATATCTAGATGAAGTTTTATATAAGCTCCAGTAACCACACAGCAAAAAACCTACAATAGATTCACAAGAGAGGAGAAGGAAGATGCAAGGAAGAAAGAATTCTACCCAGAGTCTTAGAGGGTGGTGGCCCTCCTGATACCTTGATATAGGACTGTGATGCAATAAATTTCTGTTGTCTTAAAAGAAACAAAACCCCACCTATAAAAAAAAAGAAAGAAAAAAAAGAGCACATAGTCTGTGGTTCCATTTACATAAAAGTCTAAGAAGTGCAAACTAATCTCTAGGTATAGAAGCCAGATCAGTGGTGGCCTTGGGATGGGGAGGGCAGGAGGAGGGGGTGGCATGACTGAAGTGATGGTTTCATGGGTGTATACACAGAATGTCAAAACTTACTAAGCTGTCGTTAAACACAGTTAAGCAATATTGACTGTATCCCCTCTGCTTTACTTCACATCCCCGTGACTATTCTGTAACTACCAGCTTGTCCTTCTTAGTCCCTTCACCTTTTCACCCAGCTCCCTAAACCCTCTTCCCTCTGGCAATCATCAGTCTGTTCTCTGTATCTATGAGTCTAAATATGCAGTACAATTTATTGTATGTCAATTCCACCTCGGAAAAGCTGTTAAAAATGGAATAGAGCACGGCTGGTGTGGTTCAGTGGTTGAGCTTCCCCCTGTGAACCTGGTGAACCAGGAGGTTATGGTTTGATTCCCAGTCACAACACATGTCCAGTTTGCGATTTGAGCCTCAATGTGGGGTGTGCAGGAGGCAGCCGATGAATGATTCTCTCTTATCATTGATGTTTCTATCTCTCTCTCCCTCTCCCTTCCTCTCTCTGAAATAAATGCATATATTTTTAAATACAAAGTTTAAGAAAAAAGGATCTCTACACTTTAAATAGTCCACTGAGTTACATTAAGTGTTTACTATCTATTATTTTCTCAAATTCAAAAAATATTTATTTCCTAAGAACATGTCAACAAGAATTCATTTCAAACCATTTAGTTGGTGTTATGTCAATGAAGCGAGATTCCTTGGCTATCTTAAGTCACATTAGTTGACTGTGAAATTTCTTTTTTTTTTTTTTGACAGTGAAATTTCTCAATATTTTTAAAATATATTTTTATTGATTTCAGAGAGATAGAGGGAGGGAGGGAGAAAGAGAGAAGCATCAATGATGAGAAAGAGAATCATGGATCGGCTGCCTCCTGCACAATCCCCACCAGGGATCAAGCCCAAAACCTTGCATGTGCTCTTAACCGGAATTGAACCCGGGACCCTTCAGTCCGCAGGCTGACGCTCTATCCACTGAGCCAAACCAGCTAGGGCTCTCAATCTTCTTTACATCATGAGCGTGGTTGGTCTATACACCAAACAAACTAAATCTGTTACTTTAATACACAGACTCTTATAAGAATGTAAGAACCACATACATTTTCAGAGTCAGCAAGGTAAGTCTTATCAGCTGCATGGCTGAACTTCTCCCAGGTCTGGGACTGTGGCATTATGGGCCAGGATGGAAAGGAAATGGGAAAGGCTGTGGGACCAGAAGTAGTAAACCCAACCCACTGACCTACCTCTTACCACTACCAATAAACTCAAATTAATGGAGAAAATACAGATTAAAAATAAATGATGTTGGGTCAACTGAGTAACCAAATAATAATAAAAAAGATGAATCTATACTTCCTACCTTTCCAAGGATTAATTAATTTCAAACTGAGATCAAGGATTTAAATGTAAAAAGTAAAACCACAACCATGCTCATGGATTTGAAGGATTAATATTGTTAAAATATCCTTACTACCTAAAGCAATATACAGATCCAATGCAATCCCTGTTAAAACACCAATGGCATTCTTCCCAGAACTAGAAGTAATCCTAAACTTATATGGAACTACAGAAGACTCCTAATAGCCAAAGAAAACTTGAGAAAGAACAAAGTGGGAGGTGCCATGCTTCCCAACTTCAAACTATATTACAAAGCTACAATAATTAAAACAGCAAGGTACTGGCATAAAAACGTATAGGTATATAGATATATAGAGATAGATAGATAGGTAAATGGATAGATCCATGGAATAGAATAGAGAACACAGAAATAAATTATTTTTTATACAGTAAATCTATAACAAGACAAGGATATACAATGGGGTAAAGACAGTCTCTTCAGTAAGTGGTGTTGGGAAAATTGGACAGATACATACAAAAATGAAATGGGACCACTTTCCTACACCACATACAAAAATAAACTCAAAATGGTAAAGACTTAAATGTAAGACCTGGAATCATAAACTCCTAGAAGAAAACGTAGCCAGAAAACTCTTTGACATAACTCTTAGAAATATCTTTTGGATATGACTCCTTGGCAAGAGCAATGCAAGAAAAAGCAAACAAATGGGACTACATCAAACTATGTTTACCACAGGGAAGAATACCATCAACAAAATGAAAAGACAATCTACTGAATGGGAGAAGATATTTGCAAATGATACATATGTAAGAGGTTAGAATACAAAATATATAAAGAATTCACACACCTTAACACCAAAACACAATCCAATTTTGCCCCTTTGTGAGCACAAAACACAAACCTATGAACCAGGAGGTCGCTGTTTGATTCCTGGTCAGGGCACATGCCCAGTTTGCAGGCTCATCGCTAGTGTAGGGGGTGCAGGAGGCAGCCAACCAATGATTCTCTCTCATCATTGATGTTTCTCTCTCTCTCTCCCTCTCCCATCCTCTCTGAAATCAATAAAAATATTTTTAAACAAAAGTTAAATACACACCTATATTCTACTCATAGGAATTTATTCAGAAGAAATGTAAACTTGTTCACAGTAGCTTAATTTGTAACAGCCAGAAAACCAGAAACAACCCAAAGATCCAGGTGAATGGATAAACACACTGCTATACAGCCAACAATGGAACACTACTGAGTAATAAAGTCGATGGATACAAGCAACATTGGACGACTCTCAAAATATGCTGAGTGAAAGAAGCCAGATTAAAAAAAGCACATAGTCTGTGGTTCCATTTACATAAAAGTCTAAGAAATGCAAACTAATCTCTAGGAATAGAAGCCAGATCAGTGGTGGCCTTGGGATGGGGAGGGCAGGAGGAGGGGGTGGCATGACTGAAGTGATGGTTTCATGGGTGTATACACAGAATGTCAAAACTTACTAAGCTGTCGTTAAACACAGTTAAGCAATATTGACTGTATCCCCTCTGCTTGACTTCACATCCCCATGACTATTCTGTAACTACCAACTTGTACTTCTTAGTCCCTTCACCTTTTCACCCAGCTCCCTAAACCCTCTTCCCTCTGGCAATCATCAGTCTGTTCTCTGTATCTATGAGTCTAAATATGTAGTACAATTTATTGTATGTCAATTCCACCTCGGAAAAGCTGTTAAGAACGGAATAGAGCACAGCTGGTGTGGTTCAGTGGTTGAGCTTCGACCTGTGAACCTGGTGAACCAGGAGGTCATGGTTCGATTCTAGGTCAGGACACATGTCGGGGTTGCAGGCATGACCCCCAGTGTGGGGCGTGCAGGAGGCAGCCCATGAATGATTCTCTCTCATTGTTGATGTTTCTCTCTCCCTCTCCCTTCCTCTCTGAAATCAATACAAATATATTTAACAACAACAAAAGGACTAGATAGCTCTGGTCCGGCAGCTCAGTTGGTTAGAGCATTGTCCTGATATGCCAAGGCTGTGGGTTTGATTCCCAGTCGGGGCAAATACAAGAATCAATCAGTGGGCACATAAATAAATGAAAAACAAATCTCTCTGACACCAATAAATTTTAAAAACGGAAGATACAAAGTTTATAAAATACATGTAGGGTATAACAAATAATGAAATAATAGCACATTCTCTGTATCCATTGCCCAGTTTTGTGGTTTTTTTTTTAAATAATGTAATCATTATTTTTAAAAACTGCTGTGGTCCCCAACCAGCCTAAAGCTGGGGCTTTTCTTGTTAAAAGTAGAAGGATGTTTGAAAATATTTCTGAATGCTTGAGCTTTCAGAAATTTTGTGTATTCAGATTTACCAGTCTTTCTTTCCCTTTATAGCTTCTTCCCCACTCTGAGAACCGACACGTGCAGTTTGAGCGCTTCGTGGTGGCCGCCGGGGAGAACACGCACCCGGCGACCCGGTGGCCGATGGCTCCATGGCCGTGGTGGTCTGCACCCTGGCCCTGTGCTCCGCGGAGAACCAGGAGCGCATCCTCCAGGAGGCGTGCAGAGTGCTGAGGCCGCGCCTGTCAGCGTGTGAGCAGGGCCGGTTAGCAGCAACCGCATCACCTCGAGCGGGCCTATCACTTTCAGCTGCATCAATGCTATGTGAACATCCCGGGGAACCATTTCTGTCTAAGTTAGCTGAATAATGTGGTGCACGGTCTGAAACTGAAACCTGCCCTTTAAAAGATGGTCGGCCCAAAACAGCGACTTAAAAATAACTGTTGAGTTAGGAACCTCTGACTCTCAGCCCAGAACGCGAAAGGGAAATTTCTGAACTGTGGCCGGTAGGCGCGTCCTTTCAATTTCCTTTTAAACAACTCAGTGGGGGGCGGGGTGGGGTGGGGGGGAGGAGGGAGAGGAGGGAGAGGAGGAGGGGTGTTGGCTTCCGCTGTGGTTCAACCCGGCTCCACCCGCGGGTCCTGTCTCCTTTGTCCAGGGCGTTGGGAGACCTGGGCCCGGAGTGAGCGCGCTGCGCGGAGAGCACTGGGCTGGGAGCTAGCAGCCGTCTCCAAACCCAGAGACGGGGGAGCAGGAGCAGATTCGGAACCAGGCACTGTCAGCCCCTTTCCTTCGGAGGAGAAGCCGGGAACCCCCTCCTCATTTTGCTTCGTGAAAACTACGCTGAGTCAACTTTCGCCCACGTCTCCTGATTGGGCGAGACGGGCCACCTGCCCAGGATCGGACCTCGGCCCCGCGTTCGGTCCTGGCACCGCCCGTTCTCCCCTCCGAGGCTGATTGGCTCTGGGACGTGGCCAGGAGCCTCCCTCCTGCACTTAAAGGAGTCCGCTCTCTGAGCCGTGGTTTTTTGTTTTGTTTTTCCTCTTCCGAGGGATGGCGCTTACCATCTTCATCCTGCAGCTGGCCGTCCGCATCCTGGCATGCCCCTTGTACCTGCTGAACTTCCTGGGCCTGTGGAAGGGGATATGCAAAAAGTGCTTCTTCCCCTTCTTCTTGGTGAGGTGCACCGCCACGTACAACAAGCAGATGGCGAGCCACAAGCGGGAGCTCTTCAGCAGCCTGCAGGAGCACGCGAGCCCCTCGGGGGAGCTCTCCCTGCTGGAGCTGGGCTGTGGCACCGGGGCCAACTTCAAGTTCTATCCGCCCGGATGCAGGGTGACCTGTGTTGACCCCAACCCCAACTTTGAGAAGTTCTTGATCAAGAGCATCGCTGAGAACCGACACGTGCAGTTTGAGCGCTTCGTGGTGGCCGCCGGGGAGGACATGCACCCGGTGGCCGATGGCTCCATGGACGTGGTGGTCTGCACCCTGGTCCTGTGCTCCGTGGAGAACCAGGAGCGCATCCTCCAGGAGGTGCGCAGAGTGCTGAGGCCGGTGAGTGTCAGCGTGTGAGGAGGGCTGGTTAGCAGCAACCACATCACCACGAGCGGGCCTATCACTTCCAGCTGCATCAAACGTTCTAATGTAAAGAGAAGACACTATTGATTTTTTAAAAAATAATCTTAGAGTGGGGAAGAAGCTATAACGGGAAAGACTGGTAAATCTGAATACATAAAATTTTTAAACTGCAGGGAGGACTGAAGGGTCCCGGGTTCGATTCAGGTCAAGGGCACATGCCTGGGTTGCGGGCTCGATCCCCAGGAGGGGGCGTGCAGGAGGCAGCCAATCAATGATTCTCTCTCATCATTGATGTTTCTATCTCTCTCCCTCTACCTTCCTCTCTGAAATCAATAAGAACATTTAAAAAAAAAAAAAGAAATTAAACTGCAGGGGGAATAGTACTACAAACAAGAACAAACTTAGAAAAAATATTTGCCAGCAACGATAGACAAAGGGTTAACTTTCTTCTGATTAAATGACATTACTAGTCAAAGGTCAGTAGGATTTTTTACAATATGTTTTTATTGATCTCAGAGTGAGGAAGGGAGAGGAGAGATAGAAATATCAGTGAGAGAGAAACATTGATTGGATGCCTCCTGCACACCCCCTTCTTGGGATCGAGCCCGCAACTTGGGCACGTACCCTGACGGAGAATTGAAACAGTGACCTTCTGGTGCAGGGGCTGACGCTCAACCAACTGAGCCACACCTGCCAGGTGGTAGGATTTTTTTTAAATTATTAAGAAAAACACAAGGGAAAAAATAAGCAAAGAGCAGGAACAGAAATATAAATAAAAACAGCCAATAATATGATTAAAATGCTCAACCTGACAATTAAAGAACAAATTAGAGCAAGATACCATTTTTACCTATTATGCTGTCAGAGACTTTTAAGGTCCGTATGGTGTTGGGGTGCATTTGGGAGATTGGACACCCCATGCACATGGGAGGAAGTGCTCTCCTCGGAGGGCGATTTGATAATATCAAAGTAATTTTTTTACTTAAGTTTATTGGAGTGACATTGCTTAATAAAATGATACAGGTTTCAGGTGTCCTGTTCTGTAACACATCATGCATATTGCACTGTATGCTTACTGCCCAAAGTCAAATCTCCTTCCATCACCATACATTTGACCCTCTGTACCCTTACTACCTCCCACCCCTTTCCTCTCTGGAAACTACCATACTGTTGTCTATGTCTATGAGCTGTTGTTTGTTTGCTCATTGTTGTTTTCCGTTTTATATCCCACATATGAGTGAAATCATGGAGTTCTCAACTTTTTCTGTCTGACTTATTTCACTTAGCATGATAGTCTCAAGATCCATCCATGTTGTTGCAAACGGCAGTATTTCATATTTTCTTATGGCTGAGTAGTATTCCATTGTACAAATGTACCACATCTTCTTTATCCAATCATCTGTCAAAGGACACTTCGGCCCTAGCTGGTTTGGCTGCTGACTGAAGGGTCCTGAGTTCGATTCCAGTCAAGGGCACATACCCAGGTTGCAGGCTCGATCCCCAGAAGCGGGTGTGCAGAAGGCAGCTGATCAATGATTCCCTCTCATCATTGATGTTTCTATCTCTCTCCCACTTCCTCTCTGAAATCAATAATATATATATATATACATATACATATATATATATATTTTTTTTAAAGAGCACTTAGGTTGCTTCCACTGTGAATAATGCTGCAGTGAACATAGGCGTACATATATCTTTACAAACAAATGTTTTCAAAATTTTCTGGTAGATACCAAAAAGAGGAGCGGCTGGGTCATATGGTAACTCTATTCCTCATTTTTTGAGGATTCTCCATACTGCTGTCCATAGTGTCGGTACCATGTTTACATTCCCGCCCAGTGAATGAGGGTTCCTTTTTCTCTACAACTTCTCTAATAATAGAAAAAAATATATTAAACTAAAGGACTTTGATCTTAGAGAGGATTTTATGAGCTTGACCTCAAAGGCAAGGGAAGCAAAAGCAAATATATCAAAATGTAAGGTGAACGTGCTATTTTACCCAGTATGCATTTACCCTGTAGCTATGCTGCACAAATGTGCAAATACTCATCCATTATAGTTTTTGTAATGGCACAAATTGGAAATAACCTAGGAGTCCTAAAAGCCAACAAGGAGGACTTATCATGTGGACGTGAACAAATTCCCAAGAGATAATGTTAAATGAAAAAAATCGAAGTGTAGAATATGATGTAGAGTATAAACCTACATCAAAGTGTGTGAGGAGGGAAAGAATATACCTAAATATATATATACACTGAGTGGCCAGATTATTATGACTGGCCAGATTATTATGACCACCCATCAGTACAATGAAGTGAATTAGTTATGCAAATAATAATAGGACCACCCATCAGTACAATGAAGTGAATTAGTTATGCAAATAATAATAATAATAAAACCTTGAGAGTATTTGCTTAAGAAGTTTTCAATATTCAGCATTTTTGGAAGTGTCAATCAAGTACTGATGGGGTGGTCATAATAATCTGGCCACTCAATGTATATGTTAATGGGAATGACAGACAAGAAAATATTAGCAGTGGTACCTCTTGGGAATGGGATGGAGGTGAGGAAGAATTTCTTTTCATTTTACACCTTTCTGCATAGTTTTGAAATTCTTAATACCTGTATGTAATTTCCACATTTACGTTTATTAATTTTTTAAAAACTAGTTTAAAATAGTTTTACTCTAAATATTGTTGAACACAAAGTATGGATATTTTAACATTTTCATTTACTTTTCTAGGAGAAAAGGGTGTCTGTAATCCCCCATTTTATTTCCTAACTAAAGGCCCAGTGCACAAAATTCAGGCACTGGTAGGGTCCCTAACAGCTGCCAGCTGCCGCCCGGGGCCTCCCTCCTTTCCCCCGGCCAGCTCTGTGCCCTGGTCGAACTCTTCCCCAGACAACTCCCGGTGGAGGGGACAATTTGCATACTACGCTTTTATTATATAGGATAGAGGAAGAAAAGGACTTGGAGATAAGTATTTAGAGGCAAAATGTAATTTTGTCTTTGGCCCAAGGATAGGCTGACATCAAAGTAATAAATGACAAAGGTCTGATTCTTATATTCAAGAGCTGGGTTGTGTCCTAAGCCTGCACACTCACAAGCATGGTTAATAGATGTTTTGCTCACAGAGTTACTAATCTCACAACACCCCTGCAAAGCCAGTAATGAACATCTCCGTTTCCCTGTACTGACAATGCTCTCAAGGAGGTCATATTCTTGGTAGACCGCCTTAGCTCCTGGGAAGCACTGCTCTTTGCTGATTATAACCAGGAGCTTTATCACAGTCTCACTTAATCCTCACAACAGCCCTTTAAAGTAGGTATTGTCTTTTTTCTCCCCTCCCCCCCATTTTTTAAAACATATCTTTATTGATTTCAGAGAGGAAGGGAGAGGGAGAGAGAGATAGAAACATCAATGATGAGAGAGAATCATTGACTGGCTGCCTCCTGCACACCCCCTACTGGGGATCGAGCCTGCAACCCAGGCATGTGCCCTGACCGGGAATCCAATCATGATCTCGTGGTTCACAGGTCGACGCTCAACCACTGAGCCACACCAGCTGGGCGTAGGTATTGTCTTCATGTTGGGTTGAGGAAACAGACTCAAAGAGGTTAAGACACTTGCCCAAAGTTACATAGCTAGTAGGACTGACCTCATTTTTTTTTTAAATATATTTTATTGATTTTTTTACAGAGAGGAAGGGAGAGGGATAGAGAGTTAGAAACATTGATCAGCTGCCTCCTGCACATCCTCCACTGGGGATGTGCCCACAACCAAGGTACATGCCCTTGACTGGAATCGAACCTGGGACCTTTCAGTCTACAGGCCGACGCTCTATCCACTGAGCCAAACCAGTCAGGGCTAGGACTGACCTCATTTAATGCAAATATTGTCATGGCTGCACCACATTGCTTGTCACTGGACTTTTCATTTCTCTGACTTCAACATTCCTATCACTTTTGCTGACTGTTCTTCCTCCACCCATCCCTAAATACTGATGTTTCTTTTTCGGTTCTCATTTCACTTATATATCCCCCTGGGCTATATCACTCACCGCAAAATTTTTCAATTACTACCCATACACAGATGGTTTCCAAATCAAAATATCTAGCCCAGATCTCCCTTCTAACCGTAAACCTGCATATGCAGCTGTCCTCTTGGCAGCCGCGGTGTTATCCAGGGAGCAATATCAACCTCCCAGACCCGAGTTGCCTCCTCTCTCTCCTGTCCAATTCTATGCCATCTTTAAAATCAGAAAATAGCAAGTTTCCTATTCATGAACACAGATCTTAGACTTACCCAGAGAATTTGGGGGAACTCCATCTCTCAGCTGTCTGCCTGGGATAGCCAAAATTAGGGTAGCTTGCCGAAACCGGTTTGGCTCAGTGGATAGAGCGTCGGCCTGCAGACTGAGGGGTCCCGGGTTTGATTCCGGTCAAGGGCATGTACCTGGGTTGCGGGCACATCCCCAGTAGGAGATGTGCAGGAGGCAGCTGATCGATGTTTCTCTCTCATCGATGTTTCTAACTCTCTATCTCTCTCCCTTCCTCTCTGTAAAAAATCAATAAAATATATTTTTAAAAAAAGATTAGGGTAGCTGGAGGAGGTTAGGAAGAGTGGGGCAGCCACCACGGGTTTTGGAAGTAATTGTTAGGTCCCTTTCCTCCTGCTCATCTCAGAGATGGTAGAGCACTTCTGAAGACCTCCTGATAACGTGTAGCCTCTATTGGGTCTATACTTGACCTATGTTTATAGGACTGTCCTAGATGAAAGCAGCACTTGCAGATTCCTGCCTGACAGTACTTTACACAGAGCATCCACTGTTGAGTAAAATACCTACTGACAAAATGTTACCATGAATTCATTAACACCTTTAGCTGATTCAGTATTTTAATTAATCATGCTTACGTTCTTGTGACAATGGTACAAAAATATAAGACATGGTTAGTTAGTCTCAGGCAGTGCGTGGTGTGGATTCAGACTCCCGCAGGTTTGCAAAGCAGAGACAGAACACTAAAATGGGTTTTCTTTTCTTTTTCAGGGAGGGGCTTTTTATTTCCTGGAGCATGTAGCAGCTGAGCATTCAACCTGGAATTACTTCTGGCAGCAGGTCCTGGATCCTGTCTGGTACCTGCTGTTTGATGGGTGCAACCTGACCAGAGAGAGCTGGAAGGCGGTGGAGCGGGCCGGCTTCTCCAAGCTGCAGCTGCAGCGCATACAGGCCCCGCTGTCCATGGCGCTGGTGCGCCCTCACATCTATGGATATGCTGTGAAATAGCGCCAGTGGGGAGCGGAGAGCTGAATGAATGGCTCAGATAACCTAAGGCTTCCGTTTTACACTTAAATCCTAATTGGGAAAAGAGAAACCCTTTTTTAGGTAAAGCTGAATTTCATCCTAAAAAGTTTACCTTATACCCTATTTAGCCCTTTTCCATTGTCTCCCAAAGAATCAGCCCATGTGAGGTTGCATCGCTGTTTTCTAGTTTTGTTTAGGCTGCACTTGGATTGAGTTTACTTCTATGTTGTTTTGTAAACATGTATTTCTATGAGCACTTTTTTTTAAGTGCTGTTTGTTCTCCCATCATTGTATTCCCAATGCCTGGTATATAATAAGTGCTTAAGAGATATTTGTTGAATAAATTAGCTAAACAAAACAAAACAAATACAAAATAGCTTTGCACTCTCCTTTAAAAGGAAACAATGAGCCCAGCCAAGGAGACTCCGTGATTGAGTGTTGACCTATGAACCAGGAGGTCACGGTTAGATTCCGGTCAGGGCACATGCCCAGGTTATGGGCTTGGTCCCCTGTGGAGGCCATACAGGAGGCATGATTCTCTCTCATCATTGATGTTTTTGTCTCTCCCTCTCTATCCCTTCTTCTCTAAAGTCAATAGAAATATATATTTTTAAAATATATTTTAAAAAACAATGAGGAAACAATGAGCTTTCATAATTAAAGTCTACCATTATCCGCAAACCTTAGTTTATTCAGTATCTTCAAATATCTTATTTAAGTTGTTACCCAACAGATTTGGATTTCACCCCCTCTTTGATTTGAGAGCTTGGTGAACTAAGTAGTTAAATCACTCAAAAGAAAACTTCGAGAAATGAGAAATGAAATATCTTAATGACTCGCAAACTGAATAAAGAAAGACTAGTTGAAAATTACACTTGACACTTTAGTATTTTCAGGAAACTGTCTGAGGCAGTTAAGGGTCTTGGGTTCCTTTTCCTTATTATCTAGCATATGCTTTCCTGAATGCAGTCAATTGCAGGCAAGGAAAAGGCCCACGGTTACTAGGAAAACCTTGTATAATTAGGTCCACTTCGTAAGAGCCCCTAAAAAGCAGACAGCTTGTGAGTGTGTAAAGAAGTGGGCAAGTATTTGTTGGATTATTCTGATCAAATTTCCACCCATCCCAAGATGATTTCTTTGTTCCCGGCAACCACCAAAACCTCTGAAAATCATCACAAGTGCTGGGCTGATCGGTCAGAGGGTTTAAGAGTAGAATCTTCAGAAATAGTTTGCATGTACTTTAATAAATTTAGTATATTTTCTGAGATGATTTTGCAAAAGGCCTATTTTAAGTAGCAAGTCAATAAATTCAGATGCATTTTAGGAATGGAAATAAAATAAATAGTTTATATATTAACTCGCTTGGTTTCATTTTTCTTAATGTCTCTGGGAGGGCTTTCCTTCCTCGTGGAAAGTTTAGCTATTTAAACATACAGGTTTTTCTTTCTTCAGCCAGGTAACTATGCTAGTAAACACAGCTAGCAGATTTTAGAAAGAGCAGTTTTGGAAGGATCAGAATGTGTTTTGAAAAATTCAAGTCCAAAGACCCGACTTGTGAAATCCAGAGAGCAGAAGGAAAGGAAGCTCACTATTCTCTGTGGAACATGAAACAGTTATTGTTACAGTGAGGTCTGGACACTCACCTAAGGCCTCCTGAGCAATGGAACAGAATCTCCTCCCACTACAGTCTCCCCAAAGTAGGAACCTCCTTACGCTACCCACCTCACTACTGGTTAGGTCAGTCTAGTGGGTGAGAACTATGAAAAGCCACAGGTTGACATGGTGAAATGTTACTGGCATGTTGGAAGGTAAATAACAGCAAAGTACAAAGTACTCGGTACATTCTTACCGATTCCTTCTTACTTAAGTGATTTGGCAAATATTATCCTCACTTTTTCTTTTTTAATCCTCGCCTGAGGATATGTTTTTCATTGATTTGAGAGTAAGAAAGAGGGAGAGCAAGAGAAAAGCATCAATCAGTTGCCTCACGCACCCCCACCAGGGATTGAACCTGCAACCTGGGCCTGTGCACTGGCCAGGAATAGAACCTGGGACCCTTCCGTATATGAGATGGCATTCTAACCACTGAACAACACTGGCCAGGCCTGTCCTCACTTTCTATAGACAACACTAAGGTGCAGAGAAATAAATAAATGAAGTTTCTTACATTCCACAAGTTAAAGAGCAAATCTTATAAGCCCTGATTCCCAAAACCACAAAACCTGTCTTGACTACAGCTGCCATATTACTTTATCATTGCTTTCCACCTCAGGCCCAGAATGTCACATATTTATGATAATTCCAACAGCCTGAGGACTGAGTCTCAATAGGCTCTTATTGACAACTAGAGGCCCGGTGCACAAAAATTTGTGCACTCGGGGCGAGGGGAGTCCCTAAGCCTGGCCTATGACCTCTTGCAGTGTGGTACCCCTGGAAGGATGTCCACCTGCTGGCTTAGGCCTGCTCCCTGGGGGATCAGGCCCAAGCTGGCAGTCAGATTTCCCTCTGGCAGCCCGGCAGCCCCCGGGGGATGTCCACTTGCCAGCGGGTAGCAAGCCTAAGCTGCAGTTGGACATCCTTAGCACTACTGAGGAGACAGGAGAGGCTCCCACCACCACCGCTGTATTGGCAGCCATCAGCCTGGCTTGTGGCTGAGCAGAGCTCCCCCTGTGGGAGCGCACTGACCACCAGGTGGCAGCTCCTGCACTGAGTGTCTGCCCCCTGGTGGTCAATGTGTGTCATAGTGACCAGTCATTCCCAGTCCTTCTGCTGTTAGGGTCAGTTTGCATACTACCCTTTTATTATATAGGATAGAGGCCTGGTGCATGGGTGGGGGCCGGCTGGTTTGCCCTGAAGGGTGTCCCGGATCAGGGTGGGGGTCCTGCTGGGGTGCCTGGCCAACCTGGGTGAGGGGCTGATGGGTGTTTGCAGGCTGGTCACACCCCCTTCAGGGTGGGGGTCCCCACTAGGGTGCCTGGCCAGCCTGGGTGAGGGGCTGATGGCTGTTTGCAGCTGGTCACACCCCCTTCAGGGTGGGGGTCCCCACTGGGGTGCCTGGCCAGCCTGGGTGAGGAGCTGATGGCTGTTTGCAGGCTGGTCAAGCCCCCCCCCAGTGGAGACCCTGGGTGAGGGGCTGAGGGCCGTTTTCAGGCTGGCCAAGCCTCCCCGGCAATGGAAGCTCCCAGCCTCTCCTTTTTTTCTTTTTTTCTTTTTTTATTCTTGGATTTATTTACCTTCTATAATTGAAACTTTGTAGCCTTGAGAGGAGCTCAGAGCCGGCCAGGGCAGGCGGGAGGGAAGCTTAGCTTCTTCCATCGGCAGGGGCAACCCACTCCTGCTTGCTCCAGCTCCGTGGCCACAGCTGGCTGAAAGCAGGTATCTGGGGTTTATTTACCTTCTATAATTGAAACTTTGTTGCTTTGAGTGGAGCTCAGAGCCGCCGCAGCAGGCGGGAAGCTTGGCTTCCTCCATCATTGGGGCAACCAAGCCTCCTGCTTGCTCCAGCTCCATGGCTGCCGGCCGCCATCTTGGTTGGGTTAATTTGCATATAGTCGCTCTGATTGGCTGGTGGGCATGGCTTAAGGTGTAGTGAGGGCACGGTCAATTTGCATGTTTGTCTTTTATTAGTGTAGATAATGGGTCAGCCCTTTCCTGAACCAATCATGTTTAGATGGGATAGATTATGCCAATTGGCTCAAGTGTAGGTCCCTGTGTTTCATCCCTGGGGTTGAGCACACCCAGATCATGTGGACTGAGACAAGGAGACTTGTGGATTATCCAGATGAAAACAGAGCCTGTGACTGGGGTAAGGGGGAATGGATGCTGGGAAGGCACACCACAAATACCCAGGATAAGCTCATTGCTGCATTTTAATTTTTTTTTTTAAGAGAGAGTGGAAGGGAGAGGAAGAGAGAGAGAGAGAGATGAGAGGGACACATCGATTGGTTGCCTCCCACACAGGCCTGATCAGGGCCATGTGCAGGAGGCAGGGCCATGTGTAACCTGCAACCCAGGTATGTACTCTTTTTTTCCCCCAGGGATGTATTCTTGACTGGGAACTGAATCTGGGACCCTTGGTGCTCAGGCCGATGCTCTAACCATTGAGCACACCAGCCAGGGCTCATTGCTGCATTTTGATCAGACCCTCTGTCTGATTTCCTGCGGTAGATCACACAGTACTGTGCTTACAACACTGGCTTTCTAGTGGGATAATTGCATACAATGAGAAAAATAAAAGTCAAAATGACATTGGCTTTGGCATCAAAGTGACCTAGGTCAAGTTCTAGCTGTGTCATCATTGACTGTGTGACCTTGAGCAAGTTACTTCCCTTGTCTCACTTTCCTCACCTGTTAATAGGGATAATATCGACCTACAGCGTTATTGTGAGGAGGTAATGAAGTGAAGCACTTGGTGCTTAATAAATGTTGAACTTCATTCAACAAATGTGAGTGCCTACTGGGTACTCTGCTCTTGGTGCTTGGCTTAGAGTCCTGAATAAGCTAGCCCTGGTCCCTCCCTCCTGAAGCATACAGTTGTGATGATGCTATCTATGAGGGAGAAGCTTGGGAAGAGAACAGAATACAGTCTATCCAGGAGGAAGAGGCTCAGAGGCGTTCTTGAGGAAATGGCATCTGAGCTGAATTCTAGAAGATGAGTAAGCAGTATTGCAGCCTGCCCTGGCCAATGTGGTTCAGTTGGTGGGGATCAGCCTGTGCACTGAGGGGCTGCTGACTCAATTCCTGGTCAGGACACAGGCCTGGTGGGGGGATGGAGGTGCTGACTGATATTTTGCTCTCACATCGATGTTTCGCTCTCTCTCTCTCTCCCTTCCTCTCTCTCTAACAAATAAAAATCTTTAAAAAAAAAAAAGAGTATTTCAGTCTAATGTAACAGCTTGTGCCACCAACTAATGAAGAAAGGAAACACAGTATGTTTGTTAAGGGTAGGAATATTAATCGTGCTCTGTTAACCATGATTGTTAGCTATGGTTATCCTATCTAATAATAGACAAACATGGTAATTGACCGTACCTTCGCTACACCTCCCATTGGCTAATCAGCATGATATGCAAATTAACCACCAACAAAGATGGCGGCTAATTTGCATACTTCAGGCGGGGCCGGCAGCGTGCAATGCTGCCAGCGGGACCCGGGCCCCGGACCCCTGACCCAGCGAGGCGGGGCCAGTGGTGCCCGACACTGCCCGGGGAATCCAGGCCTTGGATCTGTGACCTGGAGAGGGAGCAAAGCAGCGGAGAAGGGAGAGAGCCCAGGTGGCAGAGAAGGGAGGGAGTCGAGGGCTAAGCGGCGAAGGGAGGGAGCGAGGCGGCGGAGACAGGAGGGAGCGAGGCAGCGGAGAAGGGAGCAAAGCCTGCCTCGGTGGGCTTCGCTCCCTTCTCTGCTTCGCTGCGGTCTCAGGAAGCCCTATTCTTGCAGGAATAGGCCCGAGGAAGCCCTATTCTTGCAGGAATCTTCCTGCAACGGGCCTCTAGTAAGAAATATTAATGATGCTCTGTTAACCCTGATGGTTCTGTTCTGATTAGAGAAAGCATATTCTAACCTGGCTGAGTTGTACACCCTGGGACATGGGAGTTAACCTGGGAATGTGGTCCATTCTCCTTATCCAATAACTGCCTATTATCAGGGAAAGATGAACAACTTTTGTTGCCAAAATAACAGAGTCCCAGAGGCGCCAATCCCACCCCCCAACCCCTGCTCCCCACTCCCCAGCCTACATGGCCTGTAACCTGTAACCATTATACCCATTCTTTTTTTTTTTTAATATATTTTATTGATTTTTTACAGAGAAGAAGGGAGAGGGATAGAGAGTTAGAAACATTGATGAGAGAGATCGATCAGCTGCCTCCTGCACGCCCCCCACTGGGGATGTGCCCGCAACCAGGGTACATGCCCTTGACCGGAATCGAACCGGGACCCTTGAGTCCGCAGGCCGACGCTCTATCCACTGAGCCAAACTGGTTCGGCAACCATTATACCAATTCTTATTCCTTTTGCCCACTTCCCCATGTAATCTTTGCCCTTCTATCCAATATAAGCACCTGGCTATCGGGGAGGGGAGATTGAGCAGATTTTCGTGGATAACATGCTGCTCTCCCATACTGCCGGCAGTATTGGAATAAACACTCATATATGGTTCAACCTTGTCTGCTTAATTGGCTCAAGTAGTGACAGGCAGCCTGGACCCATTGTTTGTCCAGTTTCATGTTCAAGGAACTGAAAGAAAGCAGGCATAGCTGGGCACCAAAGCCTGAAAGGCGGGTTTTGGCATGGCCACTATTTCCATCAGCTTCTTGTTAATTTTGTTAAGAATCTGGGCCCATGAGCCCAACACTTATTTTAATGGCTAACGAAAAAAGAACATTCAAAATTCTTTTATTTACATTATAAAACATTCTGTTCCTAAGTGTTCTGTTTCTTCTGAATTCCTACCTATTTTACACTTGAATAGAAACTGAACCATTGCACAGTAGTTCTTTCTGTACTCTTGACCTTAAATAAGCCTTTCCCTTTAGTATTGCTTCAGAAAACACAGAAGTTCACATAAATTTAATTCTTGCTTATCTGTAAGACAGCTGAGAGTATAATGAATCATGGCAGACTAATATCAACAAAAGCAAAAAAGAAAACTCTTCAGTATTACTCAATATTTAAATCCTAAAGCATTCAGGCTACTTTAGACAATAACCGGAATTCCCTGAACCGTGAAAACATCAGAGAATCGAGGTGGGGGGAGGTCATGTTAACTGAGGACAAAAGAGAATTAAAAGAAATGCATGAGTCCAAACGGATATAAGTAAATAGGAAGTAAAAGAAAGCAATTCCTTACAGTAGAATGCCAACTGAAAAATACAAAAGAAAGTATGGCTTTAAAAAATGACCATTTATTAATTGATTCAGGCAAGAATCATCAACGGATGCTGAAATTAATGGGTAAAAGTCTGACAGATAACAGGATATTTGTACAATATTAAAGTATCTCATCACAAAAGACAATAACTATAAAGGGGGAAATAGTAACCCTACTAAAAACTTGCACACCCCACCTTAATCCAGTGACAATGCAGTGATGTGCTACTGCTGACTCACCCCAACTCAAGAGAGGCGCACCCCTTCCCAACGTTGTGTTCAGTGATGACATGACCGTGATGGGGGTATTTGCACCAAAATCCACAAGTGTTACAAACCCAGGCTTTTTACCCCTGAGAACCAACTGTTAGTTATTTATAAGCATAATAACTGGATCAAAGTTACTTCCCCCAAGCAAGCTGACTTTATTCGTGATAGCACACACTACGGACACAGCCTCTCTTTTGTGGTATTCTGTCCGAAATGCATAACCTCATTCTAAGGATGAGAAAGCATCAGGAAGAATCTAAATTGAAAGAGATTCTACAAAGTAACCAGACGAAAGGAAGAAATCACATCTAGAGAAAAACGACCAAGCAAATGTGACTAAATGTTAGCCATGGAGAACCTGGGTGCGGGGCATACAATTCTTGGTACTGTTCTGGGAACTTCTCTGTAAGTCTGACTTAAAAAAAAAAAAAAATTAAAGTTATAAGGAAAAAACCGCCAATGCTACCTGGTCCTTTGCCCTCATCCTGCGGCCCCGGACATCTAAGGGCATCACAGACCTGTTATTGCTCAATCTCAGGTGGCTGAACGCCCCTTGTCCCTCTAAGAAGTTGGGGGACGCCGACCGCTCGGGGCCGTGTAACTAGTTAGCAGGCCAGAGTGTCGTTCATTATGGTCGAGGCGGTGAGGCCTCAAGGTGTCCAAGGGCGCGGTCACAGCAGAAGCGAAGCAGTGTCCACCAGCCACAGTGGGCTGCCCCTCTGACGAGCACATATTCCTAAAAGACAAGAACCTGAGCCCTCAGATGGCTGACCCCATCCCTACCCACAAATCCAGTGTTGTCCTCTGCGTCCACTTTCCTCTTTATTTTGGGCCTTGGAGCCGGGTACCAGCACTCACAGCCACAGAGGGGAGTGGGGAGTTCCCTTGTGAAGACAGAATGAAGTAATGGCATCTCCAAAAGCCTTAATGTCTCCTTAATGCTGCCTTTGGAAGCCTAATGCTTGTGGTCCAGGTGCTACTGCTGCTTCCCGGTGTGGCTGTGAAAACTTTGGCCAATGCCAGCTCGCCACTCCCCCTGGGAGGAGGGTGCTGATGGGCTTTCCCATTATCTATCAATTAGCTGGAAGTTGAGTGGAGTGTGTTCAGCCTTACAACGCTGTTCTGATCTACTGCTCTCTGCTCGGGGAACACCAGGACACAGCAGGTGGTGGGCTACGCCAAAGGTACTGTGCTTCTCCACTTCCCCGTTGCATTTGCTAATGGAAGCTGATTCATAGGGTGAAGCCATCCTATTTGACGTTTTGAAATGAAGGTAGCAAGTTGCAGGGATAACAGGCTGAGGTGCTGTTAAGCCATGTTGATAGTGACTAGAGCTGCTCTTCAAGTTTCCTCATTCCTCCTGGGTGGACGAGGAAGGTTATTGCCCTTGTCTAGCACAGCACCGGGCACATGGTAGGTGTCTGGTAAATACCAATGACTTTATCATGCTCTGCACATCCTGTAGAACTGGAGTGCTCACTCTTCCATCCCCGGTAAATCTGACAGTACTGTTGCCGGTGTTGGCACTGCTGTCATTCTTTAAAATGATAGTTTGTCAAATAAACTCTGTGTTCTTACTGTTTGTGGGTGAATTCTGAGGTTCCCAATGACCTCAAATGCTGAGCAGTGAAAAGAGACTGAAAACATAATCATGATCTGTTTCACTCTGTATTCATGGAATCTGATTATGACTCTTTATATATTTTTCTTTTACCCCCTCTACACAAAATGAAAGGATCCCATGATGAAAAGGGTGAAGAAAAGATGACTTTCTTTCAATTGAGCAGATAGACATGACAAACAAATGAAGACAGAACACATAATAAAAAGGATATTGGGAGCCCGGCCAGTGTTGCTCAGTGGTTGAGTGTAGACCTATGAACCAGGAGGTCACAGTTCGATTCCCGGCTGGGGCACATGCCTGGGTTGTGGGCTCAATCCTCAGAGGGGGAGTGCAGGAGGCAGCCGATCAATGATTCTCTCTCATCATTGATGTTTCTATCTCTCTCTCTCTCCCTTCCTCTCTTAAATCAATAAAAATATTATATATATTGCCGAAACCGGTTTGGCTCGGTGGGTAGAGCGTCGGCCTACGGACTGAAAGGTCCCAGGTTCGATCCCGGGCAAGGGCATGTACCTTGGTTGCGGGCACATCCCCAGTAGGAGGTGTGCAGGAGGCGGCTGATCGATGTTTCTAACTCTCTATCTCTCTCCCTTCCTCTCTGTGAAAAATCAATAAAATATATTCATAAAAAAAATATTATATATATATATATATATATACACATATATATATATATTAAAATATATTGGGAGAAGATAAATGGACTCTTTTTAATGATTCACAGCAACCTCATTTATCCCCTACTGTTACTAGAGAGAAAAATGTCATCAGATAACCAGTGGTCAGCAGATGAGGACGAAGGTCAATTTTCCCGGCTGATCAGGAAATCTAGAGACTCCCCCTTTGTGCCTGTAGGTAAGTACAAGCCTTGACTGGATGCTGGAAAACTGTTTGTAATCGTATAGTAATGCTTTGCCCAGTATCTTGGAGGACTGAAATGTATTATGTAACTGATTTTTTTTTTCAGATAATTGAAGCTAACCCCTTCTAAGCATAAGCTAAACTTTCAGAAGTTTCTAGTATATGGTGAATCCCCAATGATGGTTAGCTATTATTATTATGGAGCATCAGATTTTATTCTAATCCATCTTCATCAGAGGGTATTAGATCCCAGCCAATCTAAAGGGAATTAATTGAATGGACTTTAATTTTCTGTGATGACTCAGTAGCACACTGAGAGTCTATTGGGACTATGACGATGGATAGGTCCCTCCGTCCTCTAAGTAACTCCAACTTTAAATTCTTGTGTCTGATGTTTACAGATTTTTTATTTCTCCCATATTATTGGATACCATAAAAAACTTCTGCCTCTGATGTTCTCTGGCACTAGAAGCTAGATACCTAAACTTAAAAGAACTGAGTCAATTCAGAGAAAAGAAGCTCCGAACGAAAGCCTGGGCTTACCTGTACACCCGAGAGCATGAACTATGTGATATTCATGCTCAGCGACCCTTTTTCCTGGCTTCCTGATCTACTCCACATGTTGAGGTTGATGGTTAAGTAGTCTCTAGATTAAAGAAGTGCTATTATAATTAGACCTGGAGTCTTGGCCTCTTTATCCTTTCCCAACACATATCTAGGCCCCAATATTGTTTTTTAAAATCGAAGCTTTCTCTTCTATGGATGCTTCAGCTGCCTTAAGCATTATTATTGTATACGGCAGCCATGCCTCTTTCCTTATAACTTTGGAAACCATTACAATAACCTATTTAAATTAGACTTACATAAGTTTGTGATTAATTCCATAAATCCTTCTAAGTAGGTATGTCATATGTTTCCATTGTCACTGTAAGTCTAGCAACTTCATGTGATTATTCACATATCAACAAGAATTAAAGTATTACTTTATAGTAATATTGTGTTTAGACGCTTCATTAATTTGAATGACTTGTAATAGCACCCATAACAAATCTAAGCAAATAAATTTATAGTGATTTATTCACCCTCCTTAGCATTTTTAACTAGAAAAACAATTCAAGACCTCAATGCCACCTGCACAGATCACTGTAATGAGCAGGATTAATCACTGTGCCTGCCATAAATTAAATTATTTTCCAGACACATTTAAGGTGATTAAAGTAGAAAGATTAAAGTGTTTCCAGCTAAATTCAATTATATACAAATTACAGAGACACTATGGAAAACAGTAAAGGTTCTGACTTTAATCTCTAAAAGAAACAAAACCAATTTAAGTAAGAACAGAACATTGATTTGATAAGGGAAAAGAACCAAGTTTTTGCTAGAAAAATAATTAATGATAAAATTGGGGTATATATTATTGAGTAGTTTGTTTAGCTATTGTTATTTTAATAATATGTATTTCCTGCTATAGGATAGTGTCCAGTGCAAATAATTTACAAAACATTTTTTGTTATCTTCAACAACTTCCATCATTATAATCTATTTATATTGTTTAGAATGGTCCTATGATCTTAAGACCTGTACATATATTCTGTGCATTTAAACTATGTTGATAGATTGTTTTTGCTTCTTTCACTTAACATTTCATATGTACATTTCTGTGTATTAGTACTTTCTATACTTATAATTTTTTTATAGCTATGACAGATTTTCCTTTGTTTGAGCTATTTGGGCTGTTTAGTTTTTCCTCATATATAATGTAGCCATAACATCTTTGTGTCAACTTCCTAAATTTTCTTTTGCTTATTTCCTTGGAGTATGTTCCCAAAGGTAGAATTTCCAGAGCAGGAAGCATGTTCAGTTTAATGTCACTTATTATATATATATATTTCCAGAGTTCTTTCCAGAAAGATTTAGCTAAACTTACAGAGCTTTCATGATGGTACCATCTCTTAATGTGCCTACCATCATCATTTTATTAGTATTTGCTTTTTGCTGATTTTATATATTTGTCATTTTTATTTCAATTTATTTTTATATTTTACTTTTTTATCTTTACTGTTGAGAATATTACAACTGTCCCCTCCTTTCCCCCATTGCTCCCCTCCACCCGGTTCCCGCCCCACCTGACCTTCACCACACTATTGTCTGTGTCCATGGGTTATGCATATATGCTCAACCACTGAGCCACACTGGCCCGGCAGAATAGCAAGCTTTGATTAACCAAATTCCTTGGTTAACCTCTGCCCATTCCCCACTCCCCTTCCCCCTGAAATTCATCAGTCTGTGCCATGCTTCCATGCCTCTGGACCTGTTTTGTTCGGCGTTTTATTTTGTTCATTAGATTCCACATATGAGTGAGATCACGTGATATTTGTTTCTCTGACTGGCTTATTTTGCTTAGCATAATGCTCTCCAGGTCCCTCCATGCTGTCTCAATGGGTCAAAGATCCTTCTTTTTTATAACTGCATAGTATTCCATTGTGTAAATGTACCACGGCTTTTTTATCCACTCATCTACTGATGGGCACTTGGGTTGTTTCCAGATCTTAGCTATTGTGAATTGTGCTGCTATGAACATAGGGGGTACATATATTCTTTCTGATTGGTGTTTCGGGATTCTTAGGATATATTTCTAGAAGTGGGATCACTGGGTCAAACAGAAGTTCAATTTTTTATTTTTTAAGAAAATTCCATACTGTTCTCCATATTGGCTTCACCAGTCTGCATTCCCACCAGCAGTGTACTAGAGTTCAATTTTATTTATTGCTAATAAGCCTATAAAATATAAATGTTTTTATTTACTCTGATTCTTACTTCCATTTGTTAAGTGGATCCTAAAAGAATAAATATAACCTTGCTCACCTATGAAGATACACATGTGCCAACACATTTAATCAAAACTTGCTATTCTGCCCGGCCGGTGTGGCTCAGTGGTTGAGCATCTACCTACAAACAGAGGTGGGCATGGTTCGATTCCCGGTCAGGCTTGATCCCCAGTGTGGGGCATGCAGGAAGCAGCCAATCAATGATTCTCTCTCATCATTGATGTTTCTATCTCTCTCTCCCACTCCCTTCCTCTCTGAAATCAATAAAAAAATATTTTTAAAAAAACTTTGCTATTCTGCATAAATACCAATTGCATTGCCCCGCTGGTGTGGCTCAGTGGTTGAGTGTTGACCTATGAACCAGGCAATTAGGGTTCAATTCCTGGCCAAGGGAATTGAAATAAAATATCAATTGGATTTTTATGTACTAACAATGAACACATGGAAACCAAACTTAAAAACATAATACCCTTTCTCAAAGTAGAAGAAATGACTTTTTAAAGCACATAATTTCTGAATTTGCCAAATTTTTTATTTAGATAGTATCACATAGGCAAAGTGGTATTGGAAATGACTTTTTGAAATAAAGTCTACTTAGGAATATTTGAACAATTTCCAAAAAAAAACAAACCCATAATACCATTTATAATCACTTCAAAGAAAATTGCTTAGGTATCAGCTTAAGAAAACATGTACAGAATCTGTATGCTGAAAATTACAAAATGCTAATGAAAGAAATTACAGAAGACCTAAACTAATGTAGAGACTATTGTGTTCATGGATTAGAAGACTCAATATAAAGATGTCAATTCTCCTCAAACTGATTTATAGGTTTAGTGTAATTCCTATCAAAATCCCAGCAAGTTTTAAGTTCTAGAATGGTTAAAATGATACTAAGGCATATAGCTACAGTAAACAAGATGGTGTGATATAGATGGAGGGATAAATGCATATATCAGCAGGATAAAGGAGAAAACTCAAAATATAGACCCACACTTTTATTCAAGTTTTCTTCATTCTTATGTTAAAATACTAATCTGTCCTTGTCATTTTAATTCTACCTTGCCATCTTTTGGATGTTATAAGTATGCTAGTCTATTTTCTTCTATTTTTTATTGTTGATATTTGTTTTATTTTTACATTTAATTCTAACCCATCCAGGATTTTTTTTGTAGTGTCTGGTGTGAGACAGAAATCCAAGTTAGTTCTCTATACCAATAAATTGTACTCATTATGTTTATTAAATAATTATTCCTTTATCTGTTATTTGATTATTTTGACTTGTCGTGGCTCAAGTTATCACAATGGTTTTTTTGTTTGTTTGTTTGGTTGGTTGGTTGGTTTTTTTAAATCACAGTGTTTTAAATTTCTTTCCAAGATCTTTCCTATTCAGTTGATCAGTTTTCTGTTTTGGAGCCAATTACATAGTACCTTGATTGCCACAGCAATAATTTCACCCTTAACATTTGTAGAGAATGCAGAAATATTTGTAGGGATTTCTGGAGTTTTCTAGAATCACAGTTCTTCCTGGAATCACATACTTCCTGTACATCTCTCATTCACTTAATGTCTCAATTTTACAGAAGATTCAAATTTTATCACTTTACTCCATTTGCTCATTATTTGATAACAAGTAGAAAGGAATAAAGCCAAACACTCAAAAGCTATAAGATGTTTGGTAGGTCTACTTACTAAGGACTTACCCAAATGTAAGTCTTGCAGCATGCACAATTTGAAATCATACCTCAGGAAAATTAGAAATTACTAAACAAATTACTACACTATATGGTTCTGGTTTTCCTGGGAAAAGGCTAAACTGCAAATATTAAATCCATGAGTTATGAGTCCATTTTAAAATCTGGTGAATCAGCCCTAGCTGATTTGACTCAGTGGATAGAGCATTGGCCTGTAGACTGAAGGGTACAGGGGTCAATTCCTGTTAAGGGAACATGCCCAGCTGGAGGACTCAATCCCCAGTAGGGGGCGTGCAGGAGGCAGCCAATAGATGATTCTCTCTCATCATTGGTGTTTCTATCTCTCTCCCCCTCTCCCTTCCTCTCTGAAATAAATAAAAATATTTTTTAAATAAAATAAAATCTGGTGAATCAAATCCAGCATGGTTCCTTGGCTATCTTGGCTGCTCATCCTCTAAGCACTAATCCTTTGGACAGTCCTTTATTCAACTCTCTAAGCTCATGCCAATCTGGTCTGCTACTTATATAACCCCTCCTTTTTTAATTCACAGGAATAGCAGGCTTTATGACTGTGGTGTCCTATGGTCTTTACAAGTTAAAGAACAGAAGAAATCAGAAAATGTCCATTCATCTTATTCACATGAGAGTTGCTGCCCAAGGATTTGTTGTAGGAGCTGTGACTCTAGGTAACCTGCTTAATTTGTAGCTTGTGTTCAGCTACCTTTGAGAGTATTTTCATTTATTTTACTCATTCATAGTTGAAGATGAATATTGGGTCAAGATGACATAATGGTGGAAGACTGGTAAGAAAAACAGTTCTTCACTTGGTTGAGGTTGCTGCCCTAATATAGGCTTACTTTCTTAAAATTTTAAACACTGAAAAAAAACACCACCACAGTAGGCAGATGGTACACATTTCCAGTTATAAAATAAGTAAGTCATGGAATGGAATGTACAGATTGGCAACTATAGCCAATAGCACTGTATTGCATATCTGAAAGTTGCTAAGAGAGTAGATCTTAAAAGTTCTCATCACAAGGAAAAAAAGTCTGTAACTCTGTATGGTGATGGATGTTAACTAGACTTATTGTGGTGATCATTTCACAATATATACAAACGTCAAATCATTGTGTTGTACACCTGAAGTTAATGTAATGTTGTATGGCAATTATACACCAATTTTTAAAAACCCAGTGGAGAACTAGGTTATGGGCCCTGTTCGCCTCTATTATGAAAGCAGTGAACAGTTCATACCTACAACAGCTGAAAGCAGTAGTTATACACCTGCCTTTATTGCTCAGTTAAGAGCAGCAGTCATGGTTCCCAGGCGATTTGAACAACAGATATAATTACTAAAGTTTAACTGGGAAGAAAACATTTTTAGAGTCCACAAGTCTTAATATCCTTGTTCTCCTTTTATTCCAAGTTTGAGCAATAGGAAATCTTTTTTATTAGTCTATAAATTAAGCAATACTTACACAGTCAAATCCAGAGAAATTATTTGGTTAATTCAGGTTATATCAACAGCTAAATCATATACTGTAGTTCTAAGAAAGAGTCCACTTTGGAACCTAAATTATCTTGATTTTTTGGGGTCTATATTCATGAGACCAAGGCACAATGTTCTTAGCGCCCCTCCAGGCTGTACAGAGTAGAATCAGCCTGAGAGTAAGTCTAGGACTATGGAGATAGATGTGGGGCTTGCATATAGGGAGTTAAATGGTAATTATCTTATTACTATGAACTGTGATAAGGGGAGTCTTGAACAAAGTACAAAAAGAAACTTTACAAAGTTGAAGTCCTCGTTTTTGTCCTTCCGCAAATATTTACTAGGCATTTTCTATTTGCAAGGCGCGGAGCTGGTCTATAGATGTGGGGGTAGGACTTGGTCCCTACCCTCACATACTGTTCGTCTCCTCAGGGAAAGAGACCAAGAACAAGAGAAGAAAATACAAAGTCATAGGTGCTATGGCAGTGGTAACACGGGTGCTTTGGGAGCACAGGCACAAAGGAGGGGCATTTGACTGGCGCTGAGAGTCCAAGAGGCTTCTCTAAGGATGTATGAGCCAAGAAATGGAGGAATTCACTAGGCAGAGGAGGAGATGAGGAATTCACTAGGCAGAGAAGGAGATGAGGAATTCACTAGGCAGAGGAGGAGATGAGGAATTCACTAGGCAGAGGAGGAGATGAGGAATTCACTAGGCAGAGGAGATGAGGAATTCACTAGGCAGAGGAAAAAGCAATGGCACTGGAACTTAGAGCTGGGTGTGTAGGCGAATCAGTGTTTGATGAGAGAAGCAGAACGACTAGTAGTAATATATAATAAGGGACTTACAGGGATTTGGACTGACTATATAATTGTGAAGCTCTTGCTTATGTATCAGGAGCTGGGCCACAAGATGAGCAAAAACATGCTGTGGCAGTGCCTTCCAAGCAGAGACTGTGGCTGCTGCTGCTTCGAATCTCCTGTAAATGCCTCGGGGGCAACAGGGCGTGAAAGGAAAGGAATTCTTTCCTGGAAGTCATGCAGCCTTCAGGCCCCTCACAGGACCAGGAGCTAGGAATTAAAAGCCCTGGGCACACCATTTTGTTTTCCCACGTTGTCCAGCACACTTAGAAGTAACCAACCGTATTATACTCCCGCTTCCACCAAGTGCTCTATGGAAGTAAACACTTGATCAGCAAACGCCGTGCTTTTTATAGGCATCTGATTAAGGGTATCTACAGGCAATAATTTCACAAAATCTTCTGCTAATGCATGCTAGCATCCTCTTTACCACTGTAAGAAATGGCCATTAATACCTGTAAGTCTACTCAGACCAGAGAACCAATTCCAGATAACCTGGAACCAACACAAAGAACCTATCCTCATGGTTATGTCTCTCTGGAAGCTTCTGATACCAAATTCTGTTTCAATCAAGGTTCAGTCAGAGAAGGAAAACTATTAGAGATGATATATAAAAAGGGATTTATTATAGAGATATGATCTTAAGCAAATTTGGGAGCTGGTTGAACAGTCCATGTTAGGCTTGTTGCTTGTATTTCTAATGCTGGGGCCTGAGGTTAACAAGGCAGTAGTTGGGAAGGCAAAATAAACTGGAATCTGTAAGGATGAACTGGAGCCCGCCAAGACAGGGGAACTCAAGTCCGTCTCTTACTGACTCCAGCCCTGATCCTGGTGTGAGCTGTGAGAGAAGCGGCACCTCTCTCAGGGAGCTCATCCACCCCTGGCCTAGGGGCCGGATAAGCCGGGAGGAGATCCAGGTGAGCTGAAGGCACCGTGGGCCTACTGCCCAACAACAGCGAGGTGAGCCAGCGGACAAGCAACTGCACCTGGTGCCCTGCACTGAGCCCTCCAAGCGTAAACTGGACATGGCAGCTGCTGCTTCAGCGTTCACCTTCATGCCTCAAGGTCGCATGAGCCAAACTAACCCACAACTATGCAGGGAAGGGAACTCTGGAAAATATAGCGAAAGCTTAGTTAAATCTATATAAAACAAACCCCCAACAGATTTTTATGGTTGTGAGATGAGGAGTAACACGATGAAGCAAGCCAGTAAAGAGTTTAAACACAGCGGAGTAACTTGGACAGAAAGATGCCTGCTTTATAGAAAGATCAGAAACAGGCAATATGGAACTGTTTGTTTAGGGCACTAGATAAACAGTCCCACTATAAAGACAAGGAAGGAAACCATATCATAAACCTCAGAACAGTGGTTACCTGTAGAAAAGACGACAATATGGTCAGAAAGGGAGACCTGGGAGGCTTCTAGGATGCCTGCAATATTCTATTTCTTGACCCATAATTACAGGTGTTCCCTCTACAACTACTTGTTAATCTGGTCACTTAAGCTGTATATACTGCTTTCTGTGTTTGTATATTTCAACATGAAAAAAAATGTTGAGGAAAATGATTAGAGATGATTTGAAATGGAGGGGAGGAAGTAAAGACAGTGAAGTAGGATGATGAGTTGGATCTGAATTAAGTACAGTGGAAATAGAGAGAAGATGGCTTCTAGAAATACTGAGGACTCGGCAACAAAGTGATTGGAAAAAGAAAGGAAAGAGGAATCAAAGATGATCCTAGGTTTCTGGATTGAGCAACCAGAAGTAAGGATTGCCTTTTATTAATATAAAGAGCAAAGAAGGAACCAGTTTGGTGGGAGGATGAGTGCATATTGGACAAAACAATAATACCTAATGACTGCTTATGATGTGCAAGCCACTCTGCTTTATATATTGTTCTCTCATTTAATCTTCAATAATACCTACTTTGACACCACCTGGTATGCTGCAATACAATTCAATACTGATGCTCACCACCTGGAACTCAGATCAGATGCCAGAGGTGTAAGGGCTAGTTCCCAAAAATACTGCCCTTACTTCAGACACCAGCCTTTGGGGGTCCCCAGGGCATCTGCACTTCTGATAAACTGGCTACAAATTCAGGGGTCCCCAAGACTCCCTCAGGTTTATTTTACTAAAACAACTTACAGAATTCAGGAAAACAGTATACAGACAGTCCTCAGGTTACGTCAGACTTGATGTATGTCGTTTTTTGGTTACGTCACCATCTCCCATTTATTTATTTAAAAAAAAAGAGTTCCGTCATTTCGACATATGTACATATGTGCTTTATGTTTTTTATTTATTTACCACAAGTAAAGGTCAGAAATTGTTATCTTTCTTTCAAACTTTTTTTACTGTTTCACTTCATTACTGCTGTGTATGTGCTCCATGTGAGTGACGTAGGTGCTTATGTAGGTGGGTTCCGACTTACGGTGAAAATGGCATTATGTTGCGCCGTAGGAACGGATCTCCTTACAATTGTAGTTTCACTATAAAGTATACAAATCAGGACCAGCCAATAGGGTAAGGTGTGGGAGGATCGAAAGCTCAAAGCTTCTGTGCTCTCTCCCTGTGGGATCAGGGCTTGTCACACTCCCAGAGTATCAATGTGTTTATCAATCAAGGAACTCCACTGAACTTCAGTGTGAAGAGCTTTTATTGGGGGCTTCATTATATAGGCACTAGAGGCCCGACGCATAACATTCGTGCAAGGGGCTCAGCCCTTGCAGCCCCTCACAGCCCCAGCTTCGTCCAGAAGGTGGTCCAGATGGTTGTTCTGCTGTTCGGTCAATTAGCATATTAGCTCTTTATTATATAGGATGGTTGATTGAATCGCTGGCCACGTGACTGAGCTCAATCTCCAGTCCTACTCCCCTCCCTGGTGGTCTAAGAACCCTGTGGTCACATGGTTGGTCTGACTAGCCACATCCTGAAGCTATCTAGGAGCCCATCGTGAGTCACTTAATTAGCATAAATTAAAGTATGCTCCAAGGGGCTCATGAATAACGGAGGCAATCCGTTACTTGGGAAATTCCAAGGATTTTAGATTTATACCAGGAATTCTGAACGAAGACCAGTCTTTATTAAACAATACTCTTTGAGGTAGGTACTGTTATTATTCCATTTTACAGATAAGGAAACTGAGGTTTAGAGAGAAAAAGTTACTTGTTTACAATCGCATGGGAAATCTACTCCAGAGCCTAAACTCTTAATTTTATATTATAGTGACTGAAATGCCTATGACAGATGTTTCCAAATTAGAGTACTCATACCCTATGAGATATATAAGGAGATCCATGGGGATATGGGAAGAAAATATTTTTATTTTAAAAATAAAAACTTTACCAATATATAGGCTGATCATGGGACATTTACTAGTATACTGTTTATAAACAAATGTGCATCTTGAGGGGCATGCTCAACTATTTACTTATGCACAATTTAAGTTTGGAGACCACTTTCCAATGAAATGTAGAAATAGCACATATGGTACATTGAATATATATGGGATCTCACACTCAGAAGAGAAATCTAACTTGCTTACCAGTGAAGCAACAGGTGTGAAAAGAGTTGAGATCAAAACTGCAGGGAACACCAACATTTAAGAGGTAGGCAAGAGGTAAGAATTCTCTGTGTCTAAAAAGCACAGGGAACAAACAGGGAGAGAATGCCATGTAATGATGGAGGCAGAGATTGGAGTGCGTATCAACAAGCCACAGAACACAGCCACTGTCAGAAGCCAGGAGAGGCGTGGAGTAGATTCTCCCTCATGTCCTTCAGAAAGTAACAAGTCTGCTGATACCCTGAATTCAGACTGCCAGTCTCCAGAATCGTGAGACAACATATTTCTGTTGTTTTAAGCCAAAGAGAGAGAGAGAAAAGGAAGAATTAGAAGAAGCATCAGCACAGGGAAATGAAATGTCTTATAATTCTCTCTGAATCTGAGAATGTTATTTCCATCGATACCACAATAATTCAAGTTAAAAATCTTTGTCTTGAGTTCTATGCATCTACTAGAGGCCCAGTGCATGAATTCATGCACGGGTGGGGTCTGGCCAGCCCGGCCCCAATCAGGGTGGATCGGGGCTGGGCCTGTCGGGAGGAGGAGATGGCGGGAGGTTGGCCAGCAGGCCCACCCTGATCGGGGCCCCATCAGGGCCAGGCCAGCTTGGGGAAGGGGCCGCGGGTGATTGGATGGCGGGCCGGAGGGACTGTGGACTGTGGGCAGTGTGTTGGCCAGCCCCACCCCCAAATGGGGTGGGGTTGCCGATTGGGGGCCAGCAACCTGGGGGAGGGGCCATAGGTGGTTGGCCAGTTGGCCCTGCCCCTGATGGGGGGGTGGAGGCTGATCTGGGGTGGGGCCGGGTGGGGGAGGGGCTGCAGGGGATTGGCCAGCTGGCCCCACCCCCTATTGGGGTGGGGGGTGCGATCAGGGGTGGGGTGGCCAGGGGGAGGAGCTGCAGGAGGTTGGCCGCCCAGCCCCACTGCTATTGGGGTGGGGGATGTGATCAGGGGCAGGCCAGCTGGGGGGAGGGGCTGCGGGCCTATCGTGGTGGGGCTGGCTGATGGGGAGGAAGAAAGGGGGCGTTTGGCCAGCCGCCCCACTCTTGATCAGGGTGGGAGAGTCCAATCAGGGGCAGGCCGGCAGCGGGGAGGGGCTGTGAGGTTGTCCGGCCAGCCCCACCCCCTGATCGGGCCAGTTTGCTGGCCACAGTGGGCGTCATAGCGACCGGTTGTTACGGTCATTATGGCCGTTATGGTCGCTGGCTTTTTATATATAGAGATGATAGCTATCATACTATTTAGAAAACTGTGCAGACATCTGCCTCAACTAGCTATCATGTTGAGATAAGAACAACTAACCTCCTGACCCTTTATCTTCTGTGCACTCTTTAAAGATATTAACAAGCAGGGTCAGAAAGAAAGGGGAAGGAAACTGCAGCAAAGGATTTAGTTTAGACAATCTACAAGATAGGTGATGCCTTGATATTGCTATGGGCAAGAGGGGGGATGAGTTGTAGTTTAAATCTGACTCCTTAACTTGCTTTGGGTATAAACATCTGCTGACATCCCTGGAATTCACTGGAGCATCTCCTTTGTTCCTCACCCTTTTCCTACTTCAGCCTTTCTGCATGACCTGAGGACCTCATATTATGGGAGATACACACCTATCTCATCTGCTTAAACTCATAGCTAGTTCAAAATCCCTAGAAGCAGAGATTAGATCTCTTCACCTTTGTTTTCCTTGGGATACTGAGCAAAGCAGACACTGAATAGATGTTTGCTAAATTGAGGTGCCTATTATTTTTAATTTTAATACCTAGCCAGATATTTTCACTTTCACCAATATTTTAAAATTCAAACTTTAGGGTGGCATAACATCCTAAATTCAGACTTATACTAATCTCAAATGGCTCTTAGTTGTGTGTGTGTGTGTGTGTTTTCTGGAGCTACTTGTATAATCCAAGCCAAAACTTTATAAGATGGAAAGTGTTGTTTGTTGATTTGTTTGTTTTAAATTGTGGGCTAGCTTTGAAAAAATGCAGGTGGGAGAAATTCAGTGTTTGTTCCCGTGGATGCTCTATTGATATACATCTTTTTGTTTCTAGGTGTTCTCTATTCTATGTATAAGGATTACATTAGACCTCGATTCTTCAATGTGTCCAAAAAATGAAGCTGCATACAAAAAATACAAGAAGGCTTCTGAAAACTATTATGAAGAATGAATTTTCAATATGTAGCAAATTGTACTGCAGAAGTATTAGAGTTTTCACAGCCTGGTATAGTAAGTCTCAATTGTTTAAGAAGTCGACTTCCAAAGGAATAATCATAGTCAACTCAAAAATATCCTTGATGATGTCTTTCAGAACCTAGAGCATGATTTTCTAACTTAAATTTTTTTATTTTGTAGTTAGTGACAGAAAATAATCTATTTTATGACAAACCAACCTTAAAATTAGGAGTTAGCTATACATAGTGGCTACAGAAATTTTCTATATCCATATCAAATGTGACAATCTATACATTGCTTAATTCTCCCCAAATAATTAAGGCTTTCATAAACTCACTTTTAGAATGGGCAACAATTACATCAGAAGAGAATGGTCATGTTATTTAAATTTGGTTCACCACTGTGCACCTCACCCTTATATAGAAACTTCACTATTCTACCACAAACATAAATGTTTAACATGTATATATCTGTATACTCATTTTTATATTTCTTGAAAGCATTTCTAAGAGTATGAAGGTAAATTGCTAAAAAAAAAAAAAATGTCCCTTTTCCCCCAGATGGTAATATTGTGGGGGTGAAAGGATTTAGTCCAGACATGCTATTGCTAATCTCATATGACACTGTAGAAAACACAAGAAACCAAAGTAGACATTACATTTTAAATAGTCTCTGGCCTCAAAGTCCTCTGTAACTGCCCTAGGGTTCTAAAAAGATTTATTAGACTGTGTTAAACTCATAACTATCATGACTCAGATTTACTCCCTTAAGACTCCAAGCCTGGAAGAGAAAAAGAAACAGCCTGACCAGCATGGTTCAGTGGTTGAGTGTTGATCTATGAACCAGGAGGTCTCGGTTCGATTCCCGGTCAGGGCATGGTCAGGGCACGGAGTCCACAGCCCAGGTTGTAGGCTTGATCCCCAGTGGGGGCGCATGAGGGAGGTAGCCAATCAATGTTTCTCTCTCACCAATGATGTTTTTATCTCTCTCTCCCTCTCCCTCCCTCTCTTAAAACCAATAAAAATATTTTTTTTTTAAAAAGAGATTCACTGAAATAAAATCAAGAATGCACTGTAAGCCCGGCCAGCGTTGCTTAGTGGTTGAGCATCACCTATGAACCAGGAGGTCATGGTTGGATTCCAGGTCAAGGGCACATGCCAGAATTGCAGGCTTGATCTCCAGTAGGGGGCATGCAGAAGGCAGCTGATCAATGATTCTCTCTCATCATTGATGTTTCTCTCTCTCTTTCTCTCCCTCTTCCTTCTTCTCTGAAATCAATAAAAAAAAAAAATTTTTTTTAAGGCCCTAGCTGGTTTGGTTCAGTGGATAGAGTGCCAGCCTGTGGATTAAAGGGTCTCAGGTTCGATTCTGGTGAAGGGCACATGCCCAGGTTGCGGGCTCGATCCCCAATAGGGGGCAAGCAGGAGGCAGCCAATTAATGATTCTCTCATCATTGATGTTTCTATCTCTCTCCCTCTCCCTTCCTCTCTGAAATCAGTAAAAATATATTTAAAAACAGAAAAACAGAATGTAAGACATTCTTTGTGGTGATTTCCTCTTCCTTGCTGTTTCCTGTACTGGAGGGTTATTCTGACAGGAAGATGAAGTCTAGTATTTGAGGAAGTGAAATGTAGGGATATTTGAAAATATGTCTGCATTCTAGGTATTAGCCCACTGTTCTGTGTATTATATACATTTTTCTCCATTGGCACAAGTAATTATTTTAAAAGTTGTCATTTGTATCTATCATGAAGCTCTTTTAGTGCCACCAACAAATACACATTTTGGTCAACACTGTCCTCATTGGAAAACGGGCAAGGAAAGAATCCAACTACTTTATTCCATTGAAGAAAATATTCCAGCAACTACATCTAATATGTTCCATGAAGGTCAGGAAACTTGAAGACAGCTGGCACAGAATGCCATGCTGCAAAGACCCTCTTTTAAGAAAGGTTACTCTTCATGTTGATTGCACGATGAAAAGATAAGGCTACTGGAAGATTCCACTCTCTCAATAAATACTCAGCATAAAAATAGATTAGCTTAGCGGGCATGGCTCAGTGGTTGAGCGACCTATGAACCAGTAGGTCATGGTTCGATTCCCCGTCCAGGCATATGCCTGGATTGTGGGCTTGATCCCCAGTGGGGGGAGTGCAGGAGGCAGCAAATCAATGATTCTGTCTCATCATTGATGTTGCTATCTCTCTCTCCCTCTCCCCTCATCTCTGAAATCAATAAAAAAAATATTTTTAAAAAATAGATGAACTGAGCCCTAGCCGGTTTGGCTCAGTGAATACAGTGTCAGCCTGTGGACTGAAGGGTCTCAGGTTCGATTCCGGCCAAGGGCACATACCTGGGTTTCAAGCTTGATCCCCAGTGTGGGGCGTGCAGGAGGCAGCCAATCAATGATTCTCTCATCATTGATGTTTCTATCTCTTTCTCCCTCTCCCTTCCTCTCTGAAATCAATAAAAATATATTTATTTTTAAAAAAAGATGAACTGAAGTGTTTAATTAGAAATGTTTTCCCCCCCCAAAACCCAGAAGGTTCCAAAATTAATCTTACTGAGAGAATTAAAGTAATATATTTATTGCTTGAAAAAAGCAATGCATAGTATTTATTAGAGTAGCCACGCATGAGAACTCACCAATGATGTTATCACACATGGAGAAAAGTATGCAGGATTCTGATTTACCACATAAGCTTGGGTAAAGAGGGAGGGCCAGTGCAGGAAGACCCTATGAATAGATAATATACAGCACCTGAATGTGCACAATACTTCTGGGGCAAAGCTTTGGTGGCTTAATGTCATAATATTCACAATTGAGAAGGCTATTTTCATTGGCTACTGTAAACCTTAATGCCTCACTTATGAATGCCTTTTGTATTAAGTGACACACAGTTATGGAGCAGCAGCTGCTCTGTAGCAACTACAGACAGTCCTCGGGTTACATTGGACTCGACGTACGTCGTTTCGTGGTTACATCACCATCTCCATTTATAAAAAAAAGTTCCGTCATTTCGAGGTATGTACATATGTGCTTTATGTTTTTTATTTATTTACCACAAGGTCAGGAATTGTTCTCTTTCTTTTAAATTTTTTTTACTGTTTCACTTCATTACTGCTGTGTATGTGCTTCATGTGAGTGACGTAGGTGCTTATGTAGGTGGGTTCTGACTTATGGCGAAAATCGCGTTACGTCGCGCCGTAGGAACGGATCTCCGATGTAACCCGAGGACCTACTGTATTTAATCGCATTTTTTTGGACATTCTGGGCATACAATGCCAGAGCATCATTTTACAAATTGACTTAAACCCCAGGACTGAGTGAGTGTCTACAACTAGGCTATTCTTCAAATTAAATATATTATCTGTATACGCACATAATATAGAAATCCAGATTTTTAAATCATAAATTAGAGAATGATTAAATGTTCTTAATTTAGCAAAAACGTTTACCCAAGACTCACCCTTTAGACATCAATCTCTTCAACTGGTTTTAACATGATTCCGTTTGCTTTATTATCAAATTTTCTAATTACAGGAGTCATAGGACCTGAAGGGTATACTTGTAAGTTTTTATGAACTCTAGTCTGTTCCTAGTAATATACAGTTAAAGAATGAAGAAGAGCTACAGAAACCCTCCAAGTATATAATCTCTGTTTAACCATCCACCTCATCGTTTTATGAGTTGCAAAACAACAAAAAAAGTTTTTTGGCTTTTCTTTTCTTTTCCCAAACATCCTCTTGGAATGTTTCTACTGGGAAATGAAATTGTCCAAGGAGGAAAGAAAATGCAACCAATTGTTTTGAGTTGCTATCTGTGCATAAAGAAACCAAAACAGTGAAACTCATTTTAAAAGTCTATTTTTAAAGTGAAAGTTGCTAATTGATGTTAATTCAGTTTCATTTTTAAAATTGGAAGGACTCTAACTTGGGTTACAAGGCTGCTGCTCTTATCAGAAGTTGTAAGGGCCCCTGAAGTAGAAATGAGGGAATTTTAAAGTACCATTTTCGATGGCTAAATCATTATAAATGAAGATAGGCAACTATTTAGATTTTTAAAAAGTCTTATTGAAAGGTACTAAGTTTTAAAATAAGAGAAGTCAGAAATTTAACTTTTATGTTGAAGGAAGAAAATGATGCTCAAAGTCACACAAAGGCTGCAGGGTTTATAAACTCAATGCCTTTGGGGCTGGAAGGAAATGAGCGAAGGGGTGTATCCACCCTGAAGTACATCCCATTAAAATGAATAGCCCTCATGGCCGGTGTCCGCAGTGGTTACAGCACTGGCTAGCACACGGAGTTGTCTCGGGTTTGATTCCCAGTCAAGGGCATGTACCTGGGCTTGCAGGTTCGATCCCCAGCCACAATTGGGTGTGTGTGGGAGGCAACCAATTGATGTATCTCTCTCTCTCTCTCTCTCTCTCTCTCTCTCTCTCTCTCTCTCTCTTCCTCTCTCTTCCTCCCTCTTTCCTTCCCTTCCACTCTCTCTAAAAATCAATGGAAAATACATCCTCAGGTGAGGATTAACAAAAAATAAAACATGGGTAGCTGTGCCCTGGCTCAGTTGAGTGCCATCTCATGCATCAAAAATGTTGCCAGTTTCGCCCTGCCAGTGTTGCTCAGTGGTTGAGCATCGACCTATGAACCAGGAGGTCACAGTTCGATTCCTGGTCTGGCCACATGCCTGGGTTATGGGCTCAATCCCCAGTGTGGGGCATGCAGGAGGCAGCCTATTAATGATTCTCTCTCATCATTGATTTTTCTCTCTCTCTCTCCCCCTCCCTTCCTCTCTGAAATGAATAAAAATATATTTTTTAAATGTTGCCCATTTGATCCCCAGTAGGGGTTGTGCAGGAGGCAGCCGATAGATGTTTTTTTCCCTCTCTCCCTCCTTCCCTCTCCCTCTCTCTCACTAAAGTCGATAAAAACATATATATACGGATAGCTGCCATTCAGATCCAGCCAACTGCACTCCCAGGCAGGAATGTGAGCCCAGTGTTGAAAATCTTCCGAGTTTACAGATAATCATGCAAAAACTTTCCATTTTTAAATATTACATTTTTATTATAAAAATTTTAAGGAAAATAATCCTGGTTAGGAAGAGGGTCAAAAAAATCTATAAGCCACACGTGGGCCGGCAGTTTGTGACACGTGGACTAATCTTCCAAGTGCCAGTCTAGTTCTAATCTCATATTACTACTTGGTATAAATACACTGAAATAAAATGCTTAGCATTCCCTAGGAGATTCAACATTAGAAATATAAGCCACTCCTGGAAACAGCTTTGGACCTAGAAATGATGTTGGACTGTTAATGGGAAAAGTGGGAAGAAAAGACATGGTGGGACTATACATATTTTAGAAAGAAAACGAATACCTCCATTATCTTGTTGGGACTTGCAAAGTTAAACAGTAGACGGTTCTTATTTTTATACCTAAACCTTGACTGTTAGAATGGGCTGCATTACATAATGCAGCATGGAAAAATGATCATTGGTTAAAGTATGGTTTCTGGCCCTGGCCAGTGTGTTCAGTTGATTGGAGCATTGTCCTGTAGACCAAGAGGTAGTGGGTTCGATTTCCAGTCAGGGCACATACCCAGGTTGCAGGTTCAATCCCCAGTTGGGGTGGGTGCAAAGGCAACCGATAGATGTTTTTCTCTCTCTCAAATCAATTTTTTAAAAAAAGTATGGTTTCTGGATCTTGTTACTAGGTATTAAGCTCTTTGGAAAACACCATCATACTTCTGAAAAAAAATTCAAGAAAATAATAAAGCATACTGATAATTAGGATTAAATATGATTGCCAAATGTAAGAAATATTTTCTTTAGAAATGATGTGCTAGTACCATTAGTTACGAAGGGTCTGGTTAATTAAAACTGAAATGAAATTTAACTGGCCACAGCCAAGCACCACTTTAAAAGGTAAGTCATGTGGGCCAGTTCATTCTGAAAAAGAGTGTTACTCCTTTTCCTTTCTCACTTGTGATCCAGAAAAAACAGATATCTGATTTGTCTGAACAGTGTATTTTTTAAAAAATACAAAAAATCTATTTTTATAACCTTTAAACTCTACCCAAACTGTTATGTTCGGGTCCACTTAAATACATACACTTTTTTTTTTTTAATTCCAGGAGTTAAGACACAAGCCCATAGGGGTGTGTGGCCATCACAGGCCCATCAATTAACTCCCGGCTGTTGTAGGACTGTTGTGAGGTGGGTGGGTCTCTGACCTACACTTAACAGCTGTCAGCTTTTAACAGTCTTCCCATGAGGAAATCTTTGCATTTTGTTCAAAACATTTGAACAAAACTCACCTCTGAACTAACAGAGATATGTTAAGGGGCACTTGGACTACGAGAAAATGGTTCTTATACAGTCTTCGCAGGCTGTCAGTCATCTAGACACAAGTGAGTCGGCATCCACGGTGTTCAGAAGGTAGAGTTCAGGCTGAACTGTCAATCCCACGTGGTACTAAGGACAAAAAGATGGAAAGGGTTAGACTGACTTATATTTAAATATTAAAACTGGCACTTAAGTATCTATAAATAGCATATCGATATAGGCCTTTTTTTCAGTACTGCTACATTTTTATTTCAGAAAAGAAATGGCTTACCGATACATAGTTTATAGTATTAAAAAAAAATAGCTAGGAGCTGAAATAGTTAAGGATTGCAATAGTGCCAAATGTCCTTAGCACAGTTTGCACTTGACTGTTCTTGTAACATACTTTGCCTAAGGATGGGTGCTTTTGATCAGGATATTAAGGGCAAATACACTGGCTGCTTTTCTATTTTAGTACTGTGTGTCAGAAATCAGTTTTCAAGTGGTTTAAATCTGAAGCCCCATTACCTTTGGCACCTGAGAAAAGTCTTTCATTAAAAAACAAAACACACAAAACGGCTGAGAGGGGAATGACCTATGGTTCCAAACTGTTTGTCAGTCTGAATCAGCTTCGGCTGCTTTCAGAACACATGGCAGACCCTTCTCCTGGAGACCTGAATCCAGATGGTTTGTGTTGGGGTCTGTGATGCTGCATTAACTCGTTTTCTCTTTTCTCCCTACACTGCTGGGTAATCACTGAGTCTCCTTTTAGCCCCACTGTCCCTGCTCAGGGCCTTGGAAATGTTCTTGCCCCTTGGCACTAGCAGCCCGTGAATGAATGCAGAATGCAGACTGTAAATCCGTAGTAAGAAAATATTCCTGTTATAGTGGGAAAGGCACTGGAGTTGGGTTCAAGCTCCAACTCTGCTACTTCCCATGACCTTGCGCAAGTCAGGTAGCCTTTTGGAGCCTTATCCTACTTATTTGTAAAATGGAAATAAATCCTATCTTTGCAAATTCCAAGTACAGAATATGCCATCTCATGTTAGTGTTCAATAAGCATAATTTCTTTTAACACGTTACAAATTGCCCTGTATACCTCACAGGCTTGTGGTGACTGCCTAGAGAGGAGTCCAGATGGAGCCCAAGATAAAACTCGTCTCAATTAATGGGCTAGGAAATACTGAGTCACACTGGCCTTGGGGCAGAAAAGCAGCTCTTCAGGGATAGCTTGTTTATTCACTTTAGGGCTTTACATCTCAGGGTTTCCTAATCAAGAGCCATTGATTGCCAGATATATTGACAATTCACTGCACCCTATTCTCAAATGAGCTAAGGTGGTGGGCCTCCTATGCAGTAAGCAAGGATTGCATTATTAGTCCTATGATCCCAGCGTGTATCACGTACAGAACTTCTTCACTGGACAAGTTTGTCCTATTGCTCTGCGACATTCAGAAATGGGGCTAAATGGCACATAGTCTGAAATATCCTCTCAGGGGCAGAGAAGTAATGCAAATGAGTAAACTTACTATTAGTTCTTAGCTACTGCTGGGGTTGGATCACAGAGGGCCCGCCCATTTTCTACACCTGCCAAAAACATTACTTTTTTTTTTTTTTAACTTAGCGCAGGCCAAACAAAATTAGTCTACCAGTTGGCAACTTCTGAGCTAAAACATATTTTAATACTAATCAGAGTATCAAGCAAATGCTTCCATGTGTTGATGTTTCTGGTGCTTTTAACCACGAAAACTTGGTGTCTTAAACTCACATGAAGGGTGTACTGCATATTACGTGGGATGGTTTGGTAATGATAATGTAGGCCCTGCAGTTAAGCCATTCAAGTTCAAATGCCAATTGCCCTTTAGCAATTGTAACTTGGGGAAGTTATTTTTTGCCTTTCAGTTGCCTCACCTATATAGAAGTTATCCTCTTGTTATACGAATTAAATGAGATTATGAGTGCTTAGACCAGGATTAGCTCATAGTAATGTGTTAGCGGCTTTAAACATTCAGAAGCTAAGGTGTCAAGAGAGGCTGACACATTCTGATTCACAGTCCTACCCAATGAAGGAGCAGAGAGTTCTAGAGGGCAATGTTAAAGGTTCTTGGGTCAACTGAGGATCTTCAGATTGTTATGCATCCTATTTTAGTTCTGAAAATAAACCCAAATTAAGAAGAGAGCTAAATGAGGTAGGACAACAGAGAGAACAAAACTCCCAGATTACTTCTACAGCATAACCTAAGTATTTAGCTCTTGTAAGACACGGAAAGCTTGCAACAGAAAAAGGGAAAATGAAGTTCTGGTGACCCTCTTGGGACAAATGAAATGCTGACTTAGATTTTCCCGTCATGCATCTGGTGACAGGACAGGTAGTTCGCTGTGCCTGAACTTGTCTTTATTTTCACTAAATGTGGCCAATATTCCCATTTATATTGGGGCTGCCAAAATGCTCACTTTTTTTTAATGTTTTTATTGATTTTATTTTATTTTTTTGCAAGGGAGAGGGATAGAGATAGAAACATCAAAAGAGAAACATGATGGATCAGCTGCCTCCTCCACACCCCCTACTGGGAATTGAGCCCAAAACCGAGGCATGTGCCCTGACTAGGAATCGAACCAGTGACCTCTTGGTTCTTGGGTCAATGCTCAACCACTGAGCCACACTGGCCAGGCTCACTCATTTTTTTAAGATAATTTTAGTTTCTCTTTTCAAATACTCCTACTTTTTATTGGCAGTATATACAGAATATAAATGCCTATTTCAATGGTGAAACAAGACTACAGTTAGAAAAATGTTCAGTTTAGAGCAGAGAAAGGCAGAATAACAAGTTTCTTATTATTTAAATACTAGAGGCCCGGTGCATGAAAATCGTGCACTGGGGGGGGGAGGAGGGGGTCCCTCAGCCTGGCCTATGCACTCTCACAGTCCAGGAGCCGTCAGTCAGACATCCTTGGTGCTGCTGCGGAGATGGGAGAGACTCCCGCCACCACCACTGCATTCACCAGCCGTGAGCCTGGCTTCTGGCTAAGCAGCACTCCCATGGGAGTGCACTGACCACGAGGGGGCAGCTCCTGTGTTGAGAGTCTGCCCCCTGGTGGTCAGTGCGCATCATAGCGACAGGTAGTTCCACTGTTTGGTCGACTTGCATATTAGCCTTTTATTATATAGGATGGTAATGATGTGACCTTTAGCAATAGCAAAAGTATTTGAATAAGTGGGTAAACAGAAATTAGTGTTTGGTGTCTGCAATTCATCAAGTCTAAGGATTAACCTACTAGTATTTATTTCTCTTTCCCTTTTAAAGAGGGAATAAGAACAGAGTGGGCTTAATACGTCGCTCCAGGTGGTGGATGAAGTTTCAATATTTCAAAGTTCTCGAGATCTTTATTAATAAAGTATTTTTAAGGTTAAAAAAATACCCAGGAAACCAAATTGAAAAAAGAAAAATGTTTTTAATTACAAACCAAGTTTACATATTGTTAAACGGTCACTGAAAGCTCAGTTGTAACCACTCCTAACAGCACTAGCACAACCTCTCAGGAGCCACACTACAGCTCTGCCTCGTCCCTGTTGATTCCTCGTAGGCTGGAGCAGCACAGTCATTTGGTGACACATTTACGGAGAACAAGGACTGACTGACATAAAGTACAACTGTATACCCTAAACCAGTGGTCAGCAAACTGTGGCTCGAGCCGGCTCTTTGGCCCCTTGAGTGTGGCTCTTCCACAAAATACCACGTGCGGGCTCGCACGTACAGTGCGATTGAAACTTCGTGGCCCATGCGCAGAAGTCGGTTTTCGGCCTGGGCGAGTCTATTTTGAAGAAGTACTGTTGATATTTGGCTCTGTTGACTAATGAGTTTGCCGACCACTGCCCTAAACATTCCACACAGAGACACTGCCAAGACAATGCATGTGCTGGCGGCACTAGAAAACATGGAAGGTCCGCACACCGTGCACTGCAACCAGAGTGCTGGTGAAGTACGCTATCTGAGAGGGTCAGATGGAACACAGCAGGGGGGTTTTAACACTGTGACATATTCCATACATGTATTATAAAGTACCATTTAATTGGGAAGACATTTTCCATCACTGCAAGTTATAAATACAACGTTTAAAAGAAAACTGCCAGTTTTTACCTGGACTTCTAAGTATTTGTGAATCTGAGACTGACTGGGCCCACCCAGATTCAGGGCAAAGGTAAATGTTTCTGTACCGTCTTTACAAAGAACTTTTTCATCAATTTGGCCCTCACCTACTATAGCCAGACCTACTGAAGCTTAAGGTGTCATTCTTCGATATCTTCTCAGAGGACCAGGATGGATATGAGGAGGGACGGTTTGGGAAATTTGTCTTTCATGTTACTGTGCTATATTACTTGAGCAGCTAAGATAAAGGTATGGTCAGTGAAACAGCAGTTTACCCTTAGTGACTTATAAAAGACAATCTATCCAGTCTGCACTTTTGACTGTGCGCAAAATATCAGCAGTAACGCTGTTAGTGTTCAAGTGAACAGAGAACATCAATCCACCGTATTTCCAGAAGGAGAGCCCCCCACCTCCCAAATAAGAAGTCCTTCGGTGCCATTCCCATTACTGTCCTCACCACGTCAACAGCTATAAACGACTTGGTTATTTATCTGCGTCACACAAATGTGACTTGATTTGAGGTAATCACATAGTCTCGGTCTCCACGTGTAAAAATGTCGCAAGTGGCTGATGAGCAGCAGCTTCATGCTGAAGGGACCCATTTCCTCTGACTCCGAGCTCCACCATCTGGTCTCAAAAAATTTTCCCTCTGAGGGAGTGGCTGAAGAGAGAACTTCGCAACCACAGTGATACCCTACTGACTTGCTGAGAGAGAGCTTTGCATCGCTTAGGTCCACAGCTCTGAGGCTGCCTGCAAGCCGTCCTGGGCACTTCAGGAAAACGTGATGGTGCTGGCAGGAGGTGGCTCTCAGGAATACACAGATGGTGCTTCTTCTCCTTTCAAGTCTTTTCTCCTTACCCCAAAGTCTCATGAGAACTTCAGTTTATAAATGCTACCGTCTTTCTCCATCACCACCCTCCTGGAGGAGGAGGTGAAGGTTTTACACTAAATGTGCTTGAAAGTAAGTGTCAAGAAAGCTGTGTATTAACATAAAAGTGATTCAAGTCAGGACTCCCAAGAAAATCCTGGTAAGTGTTCAATCTCTGAGGAAAATCTTCTAAGTGATTTTCGAGGTGATTAGTAACCACCACCTACAGGTGAGTTTTGCTATTTGTCCATTTATCACCTTTATGTTTTTTTACCCCTCTTAACTTCCACTGAGAAATTTAAAGTAGAAATAAACTGAAAGAATTCTAAACCTGATAGAGGTGGCGGTCTCACAATTCTACATTTAATATGGATAAAACCACTCTAGTTGAGATTTTACTTTTTATAATTAAAATAATTGAAAGGGTATGCATAAGTATTTCTCAGCCTTTTAAAATCCATTATCTTTTAATAAACAAATCTGCATACCCATTGTGTACTTTTGTTATGAAATGTACTGCATTTTCCAGTTCTTTTTTAACATACAGCCTAGTTAAGAATCATGCATAGAGATTTATCTCTCAAAAGGATAAAATAAGCTGGCTCTTCAGCAGCTCAAGAGTTAGTGTTAAAATGACAGCAGCAAATAGTCAGCTTTTCAAAGACCCAGTTCCCAGGTTAGGAGGTCAGGAAGAAAAATATCCATCTTTCATACATATGTGAGTCTTTCACAACAAACAGGGGAATCCTAAACGCAGTCTGTGCAACAGCACATACTTCTGGCTATGTTCACACAGTAAACCATAGAAACACACTGGCTCTGATGGCTACCTGGATCAGACCGACTGACCCAGCGTCTACTTAGTATAGTCATCGGTGGCTTCTTCAGTCAGGACTTTAGAGGCGCTTACCGTGTGCCCACAATCCAGGCAGGACATGCCCAAAGCAATCAGACATTGCCAAATCTGAAAGAGAAAACAGAGTCACGTTCACCAACCTCTCTGAAGAGCCCTCTTGCCCACCGTGACTGCTCAAAACTGGGCTCCTCAGATGCAAACCTGCTCTCTTCCGTGAACATCCATTTGCCTGTCTTCTATCACCAAGTCATTCTCCAAACCCCACAACCCCTTCAAACCATCCCGGACTCTCCTTCTGCGGCCAGGTTTTTCCATATAGTGACAATGCTGAGCTCCCTCTGCTCCTGCTGCTGGGTGCCTGCAGTTTGTTTCTTTTATTGGACTTGGAGTTCCCTAAAGAACACTTTTCTTCATGAGGAGGGGCATGATGACAGACTAATACAACTGGATAGTCTCCGAAACTGCTCTATGAAGTGTATGTTTGGAGCTAAACAGCAGAACCCATTCTAGCCTTAAAAACAGTCTTCAGAATCTCAAGAGTCTCGGGCTGCCTGAGGACACCTCGGCACCTTCATGACCAATTTGCATGAAGGAAGGATTCCCTTACCTTCTACAGCAAATTTTAAAAACAATTCCTGTTAAGGACATATTCAGTTACTTGGATTTCCTGAGAGTAGGTCCCTATAATATATAGGGTCAGCATGATTTTAGTGTGCCTAAAGTTTACTGAGAGCAAAAGAAAGGGATGTATCAATTCAGGACATCGTTTTTCAACATTCACTAAAGTGACTTTTCTCAATCAAGCATGGGGACTAGGTTAACTGTTACAAAGATCAGCAATGAGTTTCCAGCCTCCATCCCTAACCATTCTCTTCAGCAGATATGGTACAAATTCTGCCGTCCCTGGTCCTCAACCCTTGTGTGTTTCAGAGAAACCTGTATAGAACAGGGAGGTGGATGTGTTGTTGCTGCTATAGTCATTTTTCATTAATATAAATAATGCTATAGAAGATTTGGAAAATAAAGAAAAAAATATATCCATAATCCCATCATCTTAAGATCAGTATTACCATTTTTATATAATTGACTCTAGAATTTTGAAAAAAATTTTATTATCTGGGTACACATAATTCTACATTCCTTTTCTATGTGGTTTTATAACCATCACTTTTTAATAATTCTAAAATAATTCAATGTGAGAGTATAACTTTTTATTTATTTCCTTACTGGACAACTATTAAGTAGCAGAGCTGAGCAGGGCTGTGAACCCACATGATCCACCCCATAGCTCTGAAATCACACCGCACAGCCTCCGTCTCCAACACCATTTTGTTCCACTCTCTGCTTTCCAGACTGATTCTCTTTGTTTAGTTCCTACACTCTCCTGTTAGGAATTATTAAGAATGGAAACTAAACAGAAGTGACAGGAATAGAAAGATGATAGCTCTTAGGAACCAAATTTTATGGTTAAAAATACTGTTTAACCAAAAAAGTGTGTATGTATATGTGTGTGTGTATACAGTTTAACCATAGCTGACTTAACAATTTCATGTAAATTATCTCAATAACCTGAAGACAGATTGCTAGGTGCTCCTTTGGGTGCTTCCTGGATGTTAGTCAGCCCCACACTGCTGACTAACTTATGCCCCTGCCCCCTCCCAACTGGACTTACCAAGTAAAACACGAAGCTCAGATAAGCCACACTGACCACAGCAGCCACCACATACAGAACCATATGCCCAAGACTCTGGACATAAATCACGACAAAGTACATGTTGATAGAGCAGATGACAAAGACCAAGATCCCGCCTGCAACCTTCCAGCCCCTGTAAAAGAATCAGCACCGTCACTGAACAGCCCAGCCTGTCCACAACTGCAGGGCGCTGCGTCTCGCGGGGCAGACAGGGCAGGAGTGAGAAGCATTTCAAAGAGGTGTGCTCCCCCTCGTGGGAGCATGCCCACGCCTTTCCCTCCCCGCTCAGCTTCCCTGACAGGCGTCCATCCCCTAACTCTAAGGGACCCAAGAGACTTGCAACCAGGGGAGCAACGGGCAGCAGCAGCTCCTCCCAGACAAACCCCCTACACCTGTCTCCAAGGCCCCCTTTTCTCTGACTTCTAGTGAGTCAGAGCCACCCCACCTAGGTTCTCTCCTGTTGCTTCTTCCATCCTAAGCCCTTCCTTGTTTCACTGTCCCCAGCTTTAATAAATGTACTCTTTAAAAAAAAGAAATAAAAATAATTACCCCAGATTTGGTTAAATAAGCCAAAATTAGACAAAGAGAGAGAAAAAATACTATCAAATAACCTCTATTATTCAAGTCCCTAAAAATGCAACAAGTCATGAGTGTCCCTAGAGATCCAACAAGTAATTTCAACTGCTCTCATATCTGTTAAAGATGTGTATGTAAGGTATTAGCTTATACCGTTCTTATTCAGGTATTTAGCATGGAATTAAGTTGCTTAACACTTCAGCCCTGGCCGGTGTGTCTCAGTTGGTTGGGCATCGATCATCCTGTGCACTGAAAGATGCCTGGGTTATAGGCTCAATCCCCAGTAGGGGGCGTGCAGGAGGCAGCCAATTGATGTTACACTCTCACATCGGTTTCTCTCTCTCTCCCTTCCACTTTTTCTAAGCTAAAGATTGAGGGGGCAGTGCTAGCAACCACCCCTCCAACCCCTATGACTCAGTTTTTGACTGGCCCACGTAATGAAGATATCCTCCCCGCACACAGCTTTGGGGAACTGAGAGGAGCACACTCACATTCCATTGGCAAAGTCACTCATTACTGGCCGCAAGCTCGTAAACGTGAGGATGGGTATGAGAGCAAAGGGAAGCTGGAAAAGAAAAAACTAAGATCAGATGGGGCTGCTGGGGGTCCCTGGATCACCCCAGAGAGTAGCACTGTTAGTGAAAGGGAAACACAGATCCTGCCTCAATCGCCCTATGAAAAATTATTCCTATCATCCCAAATGCCAAGCATTACGTTGAAATCTGCACAGCTGTCATTAACCTAACATCAATTATGATCATAAGGTTCTTTACAAATACTTGTTTCTGCCTTGTCTTAACCTGCTTAGGACCTAGCAGTGTCCTATATGTCATTTAATACTTTCTTGGCTTAATGAATAATAATTTTGTGTCCTATATGTAATTATAATTTATAATTCCCATTCAACAGACTTTAAAAAAACCAAGTCATTTCTAAAAACCTTTTAGATGCCAGGGATTTCATACACATTTACTGCAGACCAAGACCATGCCTCTCTCTTCCTCTAAATTTTCCCCAGCACTTGGCACTAGGCTTGGTACCTAGGGCAGCCCATATGCTACACCTGTAAGCTCTGCAGAACATTGAGGAAGTCATTCATCCCGGTTAGATGCTCTACATCTTGGAAGACAGCAACCAGCAGAGTCGGGATAATGGCAATAGAGCGGGTCAGAATCACTCGGGCAAAGCGTGACCATCTTAGGTTCAGGAATCCCTGGAAGAAAACACAGAAGCAGGATGAGTGTCTGGAACAGGAAACTAAAAAAGTTTTGGAGAGATTCAGGAAGACCTTAAAAGCATGGGATTAATAAGTAACAAAAGGCCAATTTCCCCTTCCTCTAGTGAATACCAGTCAAAGCAGCACCTACCTCCATGACAAACTGGCCAGAATAGGTTCCTGTCATGGTGGAGCTCTGCCCTGCGGCCAGGATCCCCACGGCCCAGATGTAGAGTGCAGCAGGCCCGAAGTAACATCCCAGCACAATACCCTGGGGGGGCGGAGGGAGGGAAGAAGCAGGTGTGTGTTAGGGAACTGCTTAGACGATACCCGAAACAGCATGTCTCTCTTCTTTCCTATGCACCCACCTAAACCAAGGGCTGTGCAGGGCCCTGTCCCAGAAGCTCAACTCAGTCCTCACTTCATTCTAAAGCTTTCAACCGAAATGTTGCTGGATGGTCCTTCTTTCCTTAGCCTAGTCCTTTCTCTTCTCCAAGCTCCTAAAGCCTTCATCCTCAACCTACACCTGAAATATTAATAAAATAAAAAAAGTCTACGCTATATTTCCCAAATTATACTGCTTAACACACTATTTTAGAAGATAACAGGAGTGAAAAGAAAGGTAAAAAAATTTGGGAAATGCTACATACATACATTTTCTACCCCTGGAGGTTCACAATGTAACCAATATAAAAGGGACTGAGCCCCAATGAAGACCACTTTACTAGGTACACTTTCTTCAACTGCACCAGTTAACATCTGGTAGAACACTCTACTATCAGCACAAGTTTGGGAACTGCTGAAACAATTCACTTTTTTAGCTGATCCTTTATTCTTTCTATGTAGTCCAAAATGGTTGCCTAGCATCTGGCCCTCTGAAATAAATGACACTCCACAGGGAGATATGCTCAGCTCTGAAGCGAACCTACAGAAAAGACCAGCTAGTAGGCCAAGAATAGTGATCCAGGGGCAAAGAACACGAATCTGGATGGTTTACCCCTTTGAAGATGTCCACAGCCAGTGTTGAGTTATCATCAGGAATAAGGCCAGTATGGGGACTGCTGCTATTTTTACAGACTTCAATCTGGAAAAGAAAGCAGTTTAGGAGCAACTTTTATTTTCGAGGCCTGGGCCAGAGGAGAAGCGCTCTCCCACAGATCACACACACGTCATCTATGCTACACAGCCTGGAGGCAAGACTGGATACTTCAGGCTGTGATGGGGCAGACACTGGGGGCAAGTAGCACTTGTGCTCTTCCTACATAATCTTTTTGTTTTACTGATTTCAGAGAGAGGAAGGGAGAGGGAGAGAGAGATAGAAATATCAATGATGAGAAAGAATCATTGATCGGCTGCTTCTTGCACATCCCCTACTGGGGATCAAGCCCACAACTCAGGCATGTGCCCTTGACTGGAATCGAACCCGGGACCTTTCAGTTCACAGACTGACGCTCTATCCACTGAGCCAAACTGGCTAGGGCCCTCCATAATCTTTCTGCACCCCCATGTCATCAAAAAGATTTACTGAGTTAGAGTGTGCACTGTTGGGTCATTTTAAATGACAGGAAGAGAGGACCCTTAAGAAGGCTTCAAATAGGAGAGGACAACCAGAACAGGGAGTCCTTAGTCAAAGCAGAGCCAGGAGTCTGAGGTCCTATACATGGGAGCAAAGTGGTGATCAAAACTGGATAGGCAACCAGGAACTGAGAAGACAGAATTCAAAATGACAAACAGAAACTGTTGCCAGGACAGACTGTTTTGTTTGTTGCCTCCTCCCTACCTGTACTCAATCACCAAATGGCAGGACTGGCAAGCAGACTGGCAGTTGATAAACAGGAAACAAAAGGCAAAAGAGATGTGAAGCCACTAACAAAATAGCACAAGGCAATCTTTAGTCTGGGGCGATCTCCCTTCTGAGACAAAAGCAGGGGGAAAGAGTGTAGGCTTTCAGCCCCCAGGCTGCACACGCTGACTAGGGCAGTGACTTAGGGGACAGTATTGAGGCCACAGATCTACTGTCATAGATCCAAGTAATGACATATTTTCCTACCCCATTCCGGCCTTCACATTACCCTCACATTCACTACCACTCAGGACCCTGGCTTACTCACCACCTGCTGGTTGGTTTTCTCAAAAAATGCTTCGGCAAAGACTGAGACGACAAAAACATTGATGATGAAGGAAACAAAGAGAGCAATGCAGGATTCAATGAAAAAGTACTTATTGGCTTCTCGAACTTCCTGCTTTTTGGCTCGGTTTACCTGTCTGGACTGGAGAGAAAATAGCAGTAGTCATTTTTTTTTAAACTATTTGGAACAAGTTTCCTTGTAATATTTCATGAGTTCAGAGACAACTGAAAGATTTAGAGGGCAACAACTGACCAGATGAAATGTGAGAGAATCGCTTACATCCGTGTTCCCTAAGAACTTCGTAACCCTTGGATGACATTACACATTCCTCAAATAGGTAACAGAAACTAAGTGATTACTGAGCTCTCAGTTATTGTGGCTGGAAGAACCAAACACACAAGCAAAAAAACCCAAGCTGTCCTAACAAGTGCATAACCTTAATTATAAAGGTCTCTGAAATTTCCCAGAAAACCATTGTGTAAGACTGCCTGGTGAAAGGTTAGTGGGACTCTTTACCCCTGACCTCCTCAAGGCCGCTCAGGACTCTGAGATTAAAATACAAGAGACTTGTGCACTTTCAGATCTTTTATGAACGACTTTAGTTCCAGTTTCTGTGGGGTCAGTTATCTCTGGTCATAAAACAGAGTCCAGGTGTGTGGGGTGTGTAAGCGTCTAGCATGGAAAATACCTCGCTCCTTCAAGCTCTAACAGTTGTAAACTAAGTGCGTGCCCCTTGCAACTAAAGGACAACATCTCATGACCTCTCTCGGAGTCCAGTGAGATAAACGCCTCGCTCACCTTGACTAAGGCAGAATGCAGGTACATGTTGTGTGGCATGATGACAGCGCCCACGATGCCCACAGCCTGCTGGATCTGTGGGGTGCCGCAGCCTGAACAGGATGGCAGGAACATGCCCTTGAGCACCTCGCTCTGGTTGGGTCTCACTGTAATATACTACATACCAACATAACAACTATTAGCTTGTACTGGAATATGAGACCGAGGGAGTAACAGCACAAGGAAACACTCGGCGTCCTTTCCTCCTTTCCTTATAACCCCTTCTTCTTCAACAACTACCTAGAATAACGAGGAATACAGAACCATCGGAAACCAAGCAGCATAAGGGGCTTGCTGCCAGAGATCAGAGAATTCAACACTGGGGTCCCTGGATATTTTACCTCATATTTTAGATACACAAAATAGATATGTAGAAAATGTAATTAATATTCTAAAGAAATGAAATAGCTGAGCTCTAGCCAGTTTTGTTCAGTGAGTAGAGCGTTGGCCTTCGGACTGACGGGTCCAGGTTTGATTCCGGTCAAGGGCATGTACCTCAGTTGCAGGCTTCCAGCCCTGGTCAGAGGCATGTGGGAGGCAACCAATCAATGTGTCTCTCTCACATCGGTGTTTCTCTCTGTCTCTCCCTCTCCTTTCCACTCTCTACAAATCAATGGAAAAAATATCCCTAAGTAAGGATTAAAAAAAAATGAAATGGCTGCTAAGGGCCTTATTGATATTAATTGCACAATAACTTCTATGAGACAGACCCAAGAATACAGTCAATTCTTAATTATCCCCACTTATGTCTCTGATCAGCTATATTCATCTAAAAATCAGTGATTGCCACTAGCATAAGCTGACTCATTCATAACACTTTTCACACATACTTTTTCCTGGTCCAGCATTTCTCTTGAAAGCCTTAGACCAAGCTGTATAACCTACTCATAGATTAGATATATTTTTAAAAGTCTAGCCAGGCCAATAAACAGCTATCAGTTAAACCAGATATAGAAAAGGGCTGTTAAGGCATATAATGGTACCGATTCCTCGGAGTGTCTGGGTTGGGGCACAAACCAGGAAGCATCCACTACATCCCCTACAGTTGCAATGCAGAAAAGTTCAAACTGCAGTTGATATAAACCAGAATGAGCAAAAACAGACCCCTCTAAGTTAACAGCCAAGAAGCACCCTATAACATCCTCTCTAACCCTCTCCAAAGCTATTCTATTGTCCAGATGGCCAATTTGGAACCAGAGGGTGTAGTCTGGAAAGTCCTAGAAAGTTTGTCATTTATTTTTTTCCATCACCATTTATTCCCTTTATGCCCTCTTCCACCTCCACCCACCCTCTAGTCATCCTATATAATAATCCTATATAATAAAAGTCTAATATGTTTGACCAAACGGCGGAACAACCAGTGGAAAAACCGGTCACTATGATGCGCATTGATCACCAGGGGGAAGACACTCAACACAGGAGCTGCCCCCAGAGCCCAGGCCAGCCAAGGCAGGTGCCAGCAGGGGGCCCTGCAGAGGGAGGTGACCAGCAGCGGCAGCGGGGATGGTGAGCAGGCAGTGCCAGGCAGGCCAAGGCAGGTGCCAGCAGGGGCCCCTGATCGCCCCTCCGGTCGCCCCACAGATCGGTCCTGATTGGAGGCCAGGCCTAAGGACCCTACCTGTGCACGAATTTTGTGCACTGGGCCTCTAAGTTTTTGGGGGTTTTTTTGTTTTTTGTTTTGTTTTTTTTGCTTCTAAGTTTTTGACATAGAGTCCTGCAGACCTTCCTGGACACTAGTCTTTGCTATAGATAATATTCCTTCAAAATTGGCCCAAGACTTAACTGGCTTCTTTTTTTTCTTTCTGCTTTTACTTTATTAACATTTTTTATTTTATGCTGAATTTACTCCTGGGCCATAAGTTTTGCTTCCTTAGTTTCTTCTGGGATATGTGTTTTCTTCTGTGCAACCTCCTCTTCTGGTTTAAAAACAATCTGCTTTTCCAGTAGGAATCATCTCAGTGTGACAGGGAGAGCTCATGTGTGGGATAATCTGTAAGTTCTGTGCCACATCTTTGGGAGCTTTGTTAACCTAGATGTGCTCAGTGTCCAGAGATTCCACATCTACATCCTTAAGTTCAACATTACTCTCTGGCTTTTTAAGCACCTGCAGCAAAAATTCAGCACTCTTTTTGGGTCACCAACCCTATGTCCAGCCCCACTGTATGGCCTGGGCACACCTACCAACTCCACTCATGTCACGACAGAATGCTTTGGTAAGGTGGCATCCTTCAGACACTCGATGGGCTTTTCAGGTATGCATACCCCAGATGGCCTGGGCAGTTTCACGAATGTTCTTAGAGTGAACACAGAGATCTGAACCTCTTAATTTGCATGACTTTTCCTGATTTCTGGGTCAAGTGAATGGCAAACTATTTTCACAGGTTACCTCTGCTACTTACAAGAAGAGGAAGCAATTGTCTTTTTCTTAGCACATCCAATACAATTGAACCATCCTAGCATTATTTTGTCTTTTATAATAAAAACAAAAAAAATTTTTTTTAAAAAGCTAATAAATAGCCTGTCATACTTGCCTCATATCCGAAAGTGAGGGCCATAACAGTGATGAGAAAGCCAAAAAATGCTTCCAGCTTCCGCAAGCCTGAAGGGGAAAATGCAGCAGTGAGTTTATAGGAGACAGAGTTCCCCATCAGTCACATGATGGAAAAGTAGCTTCTTTGCCTAACCCTTCCATTCCCACTCTACTTACCATATTTGTCCAAAAAGAGAAATACAAAAGTATCTGCAATGGTGATGAGAACTCCACCCCATAGGGGAACCCTAGATCAGAGATAAGAAATGGAAATTAAAGGAAAGCAAGATTGAGAAGTACTTTCTTCCCAACAGCTCTCCATACATACAACTTCTGGAGAAGTAAGGACTTGGCGGGAGGGGACAGTGGCAGGAGGCCAGGCCTTGGGTAGTTTAGGATAACATGAATAATATTCACTCACACTTGACTGTCTACTACGTCAGACATTAGGATACGTAGTTGAAAAGAATGGGTCTTACCCCTCAAGGAGCTCATTGTTTACTGGAATAATTTGACATACAAATAAATAACTGTAATACACAATAATACACACAAAAATACATACTGCATAACAGAGGCATATATATAACCCAACACGAGAATTTGGAAGATATAGAGTCTACATCTTCCAGGACAGAGGAAGGTGGTCCTAGATAGGTTCCACAGAAAATATAATAAACTTGAGTTGAATCTTGAAAATTGAGAATGAGTTGGGTTTTTGTTTTTACATTTGCTTTGAAATCTAGCAAAATATTACTTTCTAGAGGGAAACCCCCTCACCTTCCTACAGACAGGAGATTGATGGCAATGGCTGAGCCAATAACTTCTTGCATATCTGAGCCAATGATAGCCAACTCCACCATCAGCCACAGGATAATTCGTGGGACCTAAACACCAAACAGAAGAAAGACATGGTTCTAGTTAGTAACTTCCAAGAACTTCCCCCATAATTTGGAATTCACATTTTGGAACTGACCCATCAACAGTCCTTTATAAGCCTTCAGTTTAGAGATAAAGACCCATCACTGCACTGTGGGCCCTAGCTACAGAAGGCAAGTGTGCTTCTAGGCGGCGGAGCTTATGAGTCAGGGCCTAGGCAGCAGCTAGATCCTAATATTTTTCTCTTTCCTTTCCATTCAAGAGAGGAATGGAATCTCCATTCATTAATTTCCACTTAATTTCATGCCTAAAAAAACGATCCTAAGTCTTAGGGGGAAATGATGATGCTAATATGGTCAAAATATTCTTCAGGAGAGAATAAAAAATGTCTGCAGAAGAAAATATCGATCCTGATTGTAGCCAAAGAGACAAAACAAACGTGAAAAGGCTGGGTCTTCCGTAATGTAGTAACAACACGGAAGTGAAAAAGGACAGATGCAAAGGGACTCGGGGCAAAGTGGTTGGACTGGGTGGTGTATACCAAAATAGGGAGCTAATCTGGTCACACAATGCAGGTGAAAGACAAATCTAGTTAATGCTGGCTCACTGAACACAGAAAAGAACACCTCCACGTGTCCACTACCCAAGAAACAACTGCTAAGATACACAAAGAAAGAGAAGCTAAAAGAAATTATAAATTACCAGGATTTTCTTTTAAGAAGCATATATGAAAAATAAAAAAAAGATAAGGATATTTTCTCACAGCCAGGAAAGGAGATTAAACATTTAGGACAAACCAGAGGTAGATCTCCAGTATCTCATCTAAAGATGAAGCTAAGGCCCAGCCAGTGTGGCTCAGTGGTTGAGCATCAACCTATGAACCAGGAGGTCATGGTTCGATTCCTGGTCAGGGCATATGCCTGGGTTGCGGGCTCAATCCCCAGTGTGGAGTGTGTAGGAGACAGCTGATCAATGATTCTCTCTCATCACTGATGTTTCTGTTTCTCTCTCCCTCTCCCTTCTATTAAGAAAAGACTCTAGCTGGTTTGGCTCAGTGGACAGAGATCAGCCCACGGTCTGAAGGGTCCTGGGTTTGATTCCAGTCAAGGGCACATGCTCGTGGCGTGCTCGGTTCCCAGTGGAGGGCGTGCAGGAGGCAGCCAATCAATGATTCTCTCTCATCATTGATGTTTCTATCTCTCTCTCCCTCTCCCTTCCTCTCTGAAATCAATGGAAAAAAAGAGGAAGCTAGGAAAAAGCTACCTTCTAGACACAGGCTCCACTTCTGCCTCAGGTGGTAGTAAGAAAGGCTCCAAGTGTCCAGAGGGAAGATGAAGAGAACAGTGTAACACCCAGGGTCAGGGTTAATTGAAAAATAATTATTAGAAGATCCAAGATCCTGCCACAAATAGTTTGTATTATAAGGAAGAAACTTACTTTTTTCTAATTGTTAGCAAAGTCAAACAAAAAGAAAATACGGATAATGCAAAGTGATTGAGTAATATGAAGGTATGACTGAAAGTGCTTAGCGCCATGGGCTGGGCACTACTAGAAGCCAGAAGGCAGAATGAATGGTAAATGTTTCCTCAAACAGGATTCTTCTAAGGAAACTTTTTGAAGGAATGTAGAAATGTGGCTTGGCAGCAAGAGGGGCCTAGAGAATTTCCTTGGGACTCCCAGTCCTCAGGCCACTGACCCCCAAGTCCTCCACTGTTTCAGTATACAGTAGTTGGGCCAGCACATACTGCCAGGCACACAGATTCCTATGATGTGAATGGCAGACAAACAGGACAGTACACTGCTCACCTTGGGATACTGACGGTAACAAACTTCAGCAAGATGCAGCCCAGTGACCACTCCCAGTCTAGCCGCAAGGCGCTGCAGCAGGAGCCCCACGATGGTGGCCAACAGAAGAACCCAGAGCAACTAGAGAAGAACAAAATCCCACCATCACACTCAGACAACAGAGGTTTTTTTGTTTGGTTGTTTGGCAATGTGAATGGGAAGCACTACATTCAGGAAAGAGCCCAGGTCAGGAACCAAATGACTCAAGTTCTGTATCAGGTTCTACACATAACCTGGTATGTCTCCTTGTACCCCTCTGAGCCTTAGTTTCTCCCATCTGCAGTTTCTCCTTTACTCAAGGAAACTGTGTGGGTGAAATAAAAAACCAACTATGTGGATAAGATAGAATAAAACACCAGATGGAAAAGTACTTTTCACTTAAATGTCACTGTAGGTTCAGTAGAGGAAAAGGATGTGAGTGTGTTGTGTGTGTCTAAAAGGGACACGGGTAGAACTAGACATTTACCTTAAACCCAGCCACTGCTCCAGACTGCAAATCAGATTCGATGTTTCCTGGATCCAGGTAGGCAATGCTCATAAGAAAGCCCGGTCCCGTGAAAGCCCAGAGTTTCCGAAAGCTAAAACAAGAGTGCTACACAGAGGACAAGAGAGCAAACTGATTACACCTCCATACTGCTACCTATTTGATCATATACAAAGCAACAATATCAGTGTCACAAGAACAAAGGGTTCAGGATGGTGGATATTGGGTGTGTCCAAGTTTCATTTCCATTTTATCCACTTATTATCAATAAGTTGGCCCCTTCTCTGTCCAAGTAAAGAGCCTTTCCCTACCTTTCTCTTTTCCATCAGCCTCTCATTTTAAAACCAGAGTAACAATATCGGTACCTCTGTGCTCAACCACTACCCAAATGGACAAAAGCTGTCGTCAAAGAGGAGCATAAATCTCATACTTCTTTGATGTGAGCATCTCTCATTGGCAACAGTTTTCCAGGCCCTCATTTTCCTAAACAGTTTCTATTTATTCTGATTTTAAAATTCCGTCTTCAGAGACTGTGCCAAAATTAGACCTGAGACTGCTGATCTTGAGCTGTCCAGCAGACCTGTTACACACATTTTCCTTACATAACAACTTTTTCTTCCAAGGACCTGTCACTGACCTCCTCCTCAGGAATGGGAATCTTCTCATCAAAGTAGGTGGTGAAGGGCTCCCCTGATGTCCCGGGGGATTGCGGGAGAGAGGAGCTACTGTAGGCAGGGTTGATGGCACCAAGACTGGCAGAGTCCCCATAGTCTTCAGAAGCAGCACCTGAATGAATAGATTTGAAAAGAATTTTTTTTTAAATGAGCAAACTGCCCTAGCTGGTTTGGCTCAGTGGATAGAGCATCGGCCTGTGGACTAAAGGGTCCGGGGTTCGAATCTGGTCGGGGGCACATGCCCGGGTTGTGGGCTCGATCCCCAGTAGGGGGCGTGCAGGAGGCAGCCAATTGGTGATTCTTTCTCATCATTGATGTTTCTATCTCTCTCTCTCCCTCTCCCTTTCTCTCTGAAATCAATAAAAATATTTTTTTAAAAAAAATGAGCAAACTAACAATTTATCCATAGTAATACTGAAATTAAATCTTTAATACCCTAAAGGCACAAGAGTTACCTGACTATATCTCAATTTATTTCTAATACTTTATTTTTATTTTAAATAAATTAATTTTTCAAATTATTTTCTTAATCCTCACCGGAGGATATGTTTTTATTGATTTAAGAGAGAGAAACATCAATGTGAGAGAGAAACATCAATCAGTAGCCTACAGTATGTGCCCCAACTGGAGATTGGACATGCAACCTTTTGTTGTACGGGACAATGCTCCAACCAACTGAGCCACCCAGTCAGGGAAATAAATTAATTTTTGAATAAGCAATATATTCACATGATTGAAAATTTGAGAAATACAAAAAGGCTTATGGCAAAAAAGCTCCCTATCACCTCCTTCTGCCATCATTCAGCTCTAGATCAGTTTTTTAAAACAATATCTTTTTATTGATTTCAGAGAGGAAGGGAGAAGGAGCGAGAGATAGAAACATCAATGATGAGAGAGATTCATTGATCAGCTGCCTCCTGCAAGGACCCCCGCTGGGGATCGAGCCTACAACCCTGGCATGTGCCCTGCTCTCCTGGTTCATAGGTTGACAATCACTGACCTACAATAGCTGGGCTCTATACCAGTTTTAACACTACTCTCACAATGATTTTCCTACTTTATACTTCTATTCCCACTTGGCAACTTTTAGAACCATTTCATTTTCTTCTAAGAACACTGATGTCTAGGACTCAAAATATAACATTCCCAGACTAGCCTCTTGGGTAACCTAAAATCCTAACTTTTACAAGAAAAACTAGGTCAATCTAGTGGGGGGACACACCACCATCACCACCACCACCCCTCCTAATATTTGGTAGGACTTACTCAAAGAAACTTCCTTGGACATTATACCTCCAAAAGGCTTCTCAAAAAATGTGGAAGTTGCAAAATCCTGCCACAGTTCGGGCTAAAATCTGAAGTTGCAGGAAAACCACCAAGCAGGAACCCCTTTGCCTCCTGACTAAGGCCTGCGTAAAGAGCCGCAGGTCACGGGGTGACCCTCGTGATAGGAGAACTCATCTAAGACTGATAGTGTTTCCCTGACCCTGGCATTTTACAGTTAATCATAAATGCAGGGAGGGGTAGGGACTGGAAGAAAAGGGCTAATCTGCCAAAAAGATACAAAACCAGGATTGCTGTAGCCATCAAATGACTATTTTGAACCACAAAACTCTAATCTCAGTGTTTCTAAGAAATCCTTACAACCTCCAATTAAAAAACAAAAGCTTTCTTTCTATATGGAAAGAAAGTGGCCCAGAACTTATTAAGAAATTTATTTTCAGCCGAAACAGGTTTGGCTCAGTGGATAGAGCGTCGGCCTGCGGACTGAAGGGTCCCGGGTTCGATTCCTGTCAAGGGCATGTACCTGGGTTGTGGGCACATCCCCAGTGGGAGATGTGCAGGAGGCAGCTGGTCGATGTTTCTCTCTCATCGATGTTTCTAGCTCTCTATCTCTCTCCCTTCCTCTCTGTAAAAAATCAATAAAATATATTTTTTTTAAAAAGAAATTTATTTTAAAAATATTTATTAAAAAGGAATGGAGCCCTAACCGGTTTGGCTCAGTGGATGGAGCGTTGGCCTGCGGACTCAAGGGTCCCAGGTTCGATTCCGGTCAAGGACATGTACCTTGGTTGTGGGCACATCCCCAGCAGGGAGTGTGCAGGAGGCAGCTGATCGATGTTTCTCTCTCATCGATGTTTCTAACTCTCTATCCCTCTCCCTTCCTCTCTGTAAAAAAATCAATAAAATATATTTTAAAAATAAATAAATAAATAAATAAATAAAAAGGAATGGAAATTCTAAAGGGAAAACTTAGAATTAGGAAGGATTAGTCAAAGCAGTCAAGAAGCTCTAATCAAATACAGTATAAGGTGCACACCCAGTACTTTACAGCTCCATACAGATCTGAAATGCCATCAGCAGCCAAAGCACTCTAGGAGGGTTTTATGACAGGCATTACTACTATAGAAACCAAACTTGTAGCTAAGCTTGGCTCTTCCCAGAACTGGAAACAAGATGAGGCCAGTCTCTGTAGTTATAAATCCATTTCAGCCTAAGTCACCAGATGGTGACTTCTGAATGGAGCAGATCTCCATTGGCAGAAGAAGGGCAAATGGGGACATATTTTGTTGGGAATAGACAATGAGAAAGAAAACATGATAAATTTCTATATCCAAATAACAATTAGACAATAACACAAAAACTATAAATTACCATCTGGCATCTTCTGTTCAGGCCCCAACACCATGGTGTTCTTAGAATAGGATTCTGGAAAGTAGAAAAGGGAAGGAGAGAAATGAACAAGAACTAACAAGTTCAGCAACAGCATTTTGTACTCTATACAACCAAATCCTTACTATATGAAAAGAATAATTCTTCTATTGAATTAGATAACCTTGAAAATAATTAGTTTTCTGAGTATGATTAAGGGATATTTAATAAAAATGTAAGTCTTAATCATGGTTTTGCTGGCAAGATTTCAAAACCAAATTGGAGCGGGCAAATGTTTTGTTTTTTTAGAAGCAGGTCCTCTGGAATAGTTTAGCACCACGTTCCCCACAAACGTGTGTTGCATGACAGGTGAGGGGGCGGACCCCCTCCTGCTGCCCAGGACCAGGGGCTGCACCAACCAGTCTGATGTCAGAGGCAAATGCTTCTGAATAAACCTCCACACATGGGCTGCCAGGCAATCTTATTGCCTGTGCTTACCTCCAGATAAATCCAGAAATCAAGACTGGATTTCCATTTTTGAGTTTTTAATATTTAATTGATTTTTAGAGGAGGGCGGGGAGGGAGGGAGAGAGAGGAAGAGAGAAACATTGGTTTGTTGTTCCACATATTTATGCATCCATTGGTTGATTCTTGCATGTGCCCTGACCAGGGATGAGACCCGCAACCTTGACCTATGGGGTTGATGCCCTAACCCTCTGAGTAACCTAGCCAGGCTTCATTTTTATGAGTTTTTAAGGGCAGAAATCTAAAACTCTCTGACCTAACAATTTAAACTTGAGAAATAGAGTGGAGAAATAAAAAAGGGTCACAGTGGTTATGCTGCTAAATTATTAACTTCAAGTAGGCTGAGGCATCAAAAAAATAATTATTCTTGTTTAAACTGACTCTGGGAACTTAAGCTTTTGAAATTTCCAGTCCTACCTGAATATCAGTGCATTGTGCCTTTGATGCTTCCAATTAACCATCTGAATTACCTCAAAAAGAAAATGTTCCAGTGTCTAAACCACCAGACATCTGAGGATTACCATCTTGAACCAATGTGAGGACTAAGAATGCAGAACTGATTCTCCTCAAAAATGGACTTTTTACTATAAAACTCTCAGACTTTTCTTTCTCCTCAGGAACACTCTTGGTATTGCCTAGTAGTTGGGAGGCTTTGATTAGAAATAAATTACAAAGATTTATTTAAGGGCCCAGCCAGTGTGGCTCAGTGGTTGAGCATCAACTTATGAACCAGGAGGTCACAGTTCGATTCTTGGTCAGGGCACATGACTGGGGTGCAGGCTCGATCCCAAGTGTCGGGGGGTGGGGGCACATGCAGGAGGCAGCCAATCGATGATTCTCTCTCATCACTGATGTTCCTATCTCTCTCTTCTTCTCTCTCTGAAATCAATACAAATATTTTTAAAAAATATTTATTCACGGGCCTTATGCTTCAATTTCTGGAAAGGGGAAAAGCACCTCACCAGCACACCCATAGTGGAGGGCCACTATTCCTAGCTTCATGTTCCCGAGGAGAGATGTCAGCTCTAATGGTTCAGGTCTCACTCCCCAACCCTTCAACAACTGGGAGAAGAAACTAATGACCGTGGCCTCCCCTCTGGACTTTCAGGGCGCGCTGAAGCAGGAGGGCTGGCCCTGGTTCTCCAGATGCCAGCAGTCCTCAGTCCTGCAAGAAGCAACCTGGGGGGACGAGGAGGTGTCCAACATGTCCAGTTTTCTGTTGGGTTAAGTTCAACTGGGTGTGAAGAGGTATGAATAAGCCCATTTGGCCACAGATCTGTGGTGTATTCTCCAACCAACCGCGCCAATAAGGCTTGATTTTTTTAACCTCTGATCTACTAATTAAGGAATCTACTTCTCAGTCAATTCCAAATTCAGAAGGGGAAGACAGAGTAATAATAACTTTCCTACTGAAAAAGGTATGAAGACTTCCCTTAGCTGACTTTTACTGTTTAAATTGTCTTTTCCACTTATGTCCCTTTGTTCCTCCTAACTGAACAGTCCTCTACTTTCTGTTTTAGACCATCTACCTACCAACATATTCTATATTATACCTATCTCACAGAATTATAGAATTCAGACCCAAAGCGGGTTTTAGGTTTCATCTATCTTCTGAGGTATAAAACATACCACCACTGACTAATTTGGAAAACATTTTTCATCTCTGCAGTAACCAATATCAAGTATTTTGTTATAATGTATGACTAGCCATATTCCTCCTATCAGGTTTTGAGCCACCAGATGGCTAACACCAGGCAAGAGATCCCAACCCCTCTTTCAGCCCGTTACCACAGCTCCTCACCAATGGGATTTACATTGATAACTCAGAGTAGCAATAACCACTTGCTTCCAATCACAGTACAGCCCTTGGCACCACCCAGAGCCTTTTACTTATAATTCTAAGAAGCCAGGTAATCAGGTTATCCTAGCCCACAATGAATTAGAAACCACAAATCCGATCCGGGATTAAGGCTTTCACAGAAAAAGACCTTGGGCCATTGGTCTGAGGCAAAGAGCCCTTCCTTATACTTCTAGTAGCTCTGAGAACATTATTATTAAGGATAATAATTATCTTATTATTAATCGTATAATTATTATTGTTATATCAAATTTCTTAACTGTGGCCTACTCACCAAGAACTGATTAGATTATTTTTGTAGTGATACATGATATCCTATTTAAGAAGACACAGAAGTACTTTTATACATTTGAGGAAGATTCCTATCCAGAATAGGCTACTTAACTTATATTTAAAAAGCAACTAATTGAGGCATGCCCCTCCCCTTCCCCCCAGGAGCACTCTGGCACCTTTTCCTCCCTTTCTTCTTCCCCCATAGGCATGCATCTTCTAAATCCCAAAGGACCCTACAAGACTTGCAACCAGGGACACAATGGGCAGCAGCTGCTCTTCCCAAGCTAATCCCCTGAACCTGTCTCCAAGGTCCCCTTTTCTCTGACTCTCCAGTGAGCTGACAGCAGCCCAGCCTGGGCTCACTTCTTTTCTGGAGAGCCAAAGCAGCCTCACCTATGCCCTCTCCTGTTGCGTCTTTTATCCCACATCCTTCCTTGTTTCCTGTCCCCAGCTTTCATAAATGTACTCTCAAAATAAAAAAATAAAAAGCAAACAATTGAGATAGTAGTGTGTTTCCCCACCCCCAAGCCTATAGTCTGCAGAAGTGATAGTTAAATAAAAACTCTAGACAGAAATATTTCATGATAAAAAAATTAATAATTATCACTATTCTAACTGATTATTCCTATACTAATTACATATAGAGCCATTAATATAGAAGTCTAGTCTTCTCTCTGAAATCTCAGGAATGTATTATTCCAAGAGAGAAAATTGATTCTAGATTCCAACTTTCTCATCAAAACTTTTCATTAACAAACTACAAGTTCCACTGTTTGTAGTGTATATAGAACATAACTAGGACAGGGAACAGAAAGGGCCAGTTATGCTTGGTGTGCTGCACAGTTTTTAAGCCTCCATGAAAATTTAAGATACATACGGAAGCTGTAAGTTAATATTAAGATAGTTTTGCTCTCTAAGGCCATACCACCAGGCCATTTTCAGTCACTCAGTTACATTAAGGAAAAGATGAAGCTGAGATATAAGCAACCAGAATCAACTCAGCAATACTGTGATTATTATGATTAATACTGCTTTGATATTCTAGATCACTCCAACCATAAAGTATCACCTTCTCTCATAGCCAGTAAGATTCATCTTATTAAACAGCAATCAACAACAGAAAAGTGGTTAAGTATTTTATCTTATCCCTTATCAAAAGTTCTAAGACTGTTTTACAGTATGAAAATGCTAATAAAATTACATTTTCTGTCCAAAATGTCATAAGTTTACATATCCTTTGACTCAGCAATTCTACTTCTAAGAATACATCCTAAACACTCACATAAGGAAGTATGTGCATATTTCTCATAGCATTATTTGTAGTATCAAAGACTGCAGTATCAAAAAACAACCAAGATATTAGCAGAGGCCTGATTAAATAAACTATGAACATTCATACAATGGAATACCATGCAGCTATTATAGATAAGGCAGATCTACAGATATTTGTAGGAAATAATCTCCAACATTTGATGTCAAGTAAAAAACCAAACAAACCAATTTATAGAACAGTATGCTATCATTTGTGTAGGAAAAAAAAAAGAATACACTCATGTACACACATATACTATCTCCAAAGGACAATAAGTCAAAAACTGGTAATGCTGTCCCTAAGACGAAGAAGTGGGGGAGCCCAAATGACATTAGGTAAAAGGAAGACCTCTCACTGAATATACACCATACACCATTTTGTTCTTTAAAAAAACTTTTACCATGTGCATTTCTGTATTATTTATTTTTTAAAAATATATAAAGATAATATGGATTTGCTTCTTTTTTTCAATTAGTTTACTTTCAATAGATTTTGTATTGGTTTCAGATGTGCAGCATAATGGTTAAACAATCATATACTTTACAAAGCATTCCCCCTGGTATTTCCAGTACCCAACTGGCACCATACATAGTTATCGCAATATTATTGACTATATTCCCTGTGCTGTACTTTACATCCCCATGACTATTTTGTAACTACCCATTTGTATTTCTTAATCCCTTCACCTCCTTCACCCAACTATTAGACTCCCTTCTAATAGCTGTCAGTCTGTTCTCTGTATCTATGAATCTGTTTCAATTTTGTTTGTTCATCTATTTTGTTCTTTAGATTCCACATATAAGTGAAATCATATGGTATCTGTCTTTCTCTGACTGACTTATTTCACTGAGCCTAATACCCTCTAGTTCCATCTACGCTGTGGCAAATGATTGGATTCGTTTTCTTTTTTTTTACAGGTTGAAGTAAAAGATTGTTTATTTAGCAAAAAAAATGTATAAAACACCTCAAACTTGTATAAATGAATAACAAATAACCATAAAACCATAATTTCAAGAGTTTTTCTAATAATGTAGCTCTAAGATAAACATTTTAAAGAAAAAAATTAATGCACATATGTTAAAGAATCTCAAGAAAGCAAGGAATAACATTAAAAGGGGGGACAGGTTCCAGTATCCGGATTTCAAATGATTTTCTTGAAACATTTTAAGAGTTCAAAACATATTTTCATTCCATCAGTGTAATCCAGATAGTCCAATCCAGCCTCCAGCCTCTCCAGTCTGAGACTTGAATGGAATAATTGTCTCCTTGCTCCCAAGTAGGGGAAAGAGGAAAATCATGGCTTTAGAATCAGACTTGTTGAACCAGGTGACTTAAAGTCCGTCACTAACTTCTCTGAGTCTTAGATTCCTCCTTTGATCCAATTCCTCTCCCCACCTTGTTTCTCTTTTTCTTTCCTTATTTTTTTCCCCATTCTTATCTGTCATGATCTCCCAGGCAGGTCTGCATTGCCTATACTGAATCTGGGTTCAGTCAAGTATTTGGTCTCAACCACCCACTGCTCTCTGGATTCATTTAAAAAAAAAATTTTTTTTTAAATTGATTTCAGAGAGGAAAGGAGAGGGAGATAGAAACATCCATGATGAGAGAGAATCATTGATAGGCTGCCTCCTGCATGCCTCATACTGGGGATTGAGCCCACAACTCAGGCATGTGCCCTGACTGGAATTGAATCATGACCTCCTGGTTCATAGGTCAATGCTCAACCACTGAGCCACACTGGCTGGGCTGGATTCACTTCTTAAATACTTTAGGGACTCTCTCTGATAAAGCTTATTTAAAAAAAGAAATAAAATAAAATATATATACATATATATATGATTGATAGATTTTAGAAAGGAAGGGAGGGAGGAAGGGAGGGAAGAAAGAAACATAGACTTGTTGTTCCACTTACGTATACATTGTCTGTACCCTGACCAGGGATTGGACCCACAGCCTAGGGCCCTAGGCGTATTGGGACGACACTCTAACCAATTGAGCTACCCAGCCTGGCTCTGATAAAGCTTCTCAAATGCATAACGGGAGATCTGCAGCCCTCCACTTGGCTGGCATACATTGCCTTCAGTTTAGCTTACTATCACTCTGTCTCAGCGCCCAAATAGCCATGCTGTGAAATTATGATCATGGAGTTTCAGAAGCCAAATCCTTAGGAAAGCATTTCCTGACTCCAATTTTGGGTTAAATGGCCCTCCTTCGTGTTCTCCCAAGGCACCTGCTGGTTACCACTATCATTACTCTTACACTCTTACCATGTTATCTTGAAATCATTCATTCCCTGATACTATTTTGAAACTTTTCTGTAAGTTTGAAATTATATCAAAATAAATAGTTATCTCCTCAAAACACAAACTAGCTATAATAAATTCCAAATATCTAGTTAACAATAATTCTGTGTTGCCCTAGTCGGTTTGGCTCAGTGGATAGAGCGTAGGCCTGCAGACTGAAGGGTCCTGGGTTCAATTCCAGGTCAGGGCACATGCCAGGGTTGCCGGCTCAAACCCCAGTAGGGGGGCGTGCAGGAGGCAGACGATTAATGATTCTCTCTCATCGTTGATGTCTCTCTCTCCCTCTCCCTCTCTGGAATCAATAAAAATATATTTTTTTTAAATTCTGTGTTTCTTAGCATTTTCAAGAAGTCTGGAAGAAAACTTTGAATAACCCAAACCTGTTTTAAAATTGCCCCAAGAAATGAATATTAAAATACATACATAACATTAACTTAAACTTTTCCCCCTATGGTTAAAAAAATTTTTTGAATTTGAAATATTTTTTGTTATAAAATTCCCCTGTATAGGGCAAAGGCACTCAAAACTATTTCACTGATTTTAGAGCTGTATTCAACGTTGCAAAGGTCTCCCTAAAACTGTAAGGTTTAGAGGAGTGTTTTTTAACAGTCTTCTAATTCTTCCTCCCTTTTTTTCTCCCCTCCTCTACATAAACAAAGTCAAAGGCAGCATTACGTAGGACAGCAATTTTCAATTGGTGTGCCACAGTAATTTTTTTAAAATGCAATACTTAAAAAAAAGAAAAGGAATACCTGAGCCCTGGCCAGCATGCTCAGTGTTTAGAACAGTGATTCCCAAAGTGGGTGCTACCGCCCCCCGGTGGGCGCTGCAGCGATCCAGGGGGGCGGTGATGGCCACAGGTGCATTTGGGGGCAATGAGTAACTGCTATTAAAATTTAAAAAAAATTAATTTCCAGGGGCTGAGTAATTTTTTTTCTGGAAAGGGGGCGGTAGGCCAAATAAGGTTGGGAACCACTGGTTTAGAACATTTGCCCGTGCACCAGAGGATCTCGGGTTCGATGCCCATCCCAGGTTGGGGATTGTGTGGGAGACAACCATTCAATATGTCTCTCTCACATTGATGTTCCCGCCCCCTTCCATTCTCTCTAAAAATCAATGGAAAAAACATCCTCATTCCTTGGGTGAGAATTTTTTAAAAAGCAAAAAAGCAATACCTGATGATTTAGTTGGGGGCACTGACTTCTTTTCCCTTAGATTGTTAAATAAAAAAATGACAACAACCAACACAAGAGCTGTCCAGTGTGAATTAATCAAATTTTTAGTGAGTTTGGCAAAAAATATATTTTTTGGTTTGCCACGGAATTTTAGTAATTAGTTGATGCATGCCATGAGATGAAAAAGGTTGAAAATCACCGAAGAAGGAAAATAAATTTCATAGAAGCAAATAGAAAACTGTTTGCATGGAAGCAACTGATTAAATAAATGTGACAGGAATGTTTGAAGTTGACTCCCTCTTGACGCTTTTCTCAATGATCAGTGCCAGCAACATGCTGGTGACAAAGCAGAAACAGCCAGAGGCACAGATTAAGGCTTTAAAGAGTAATAGCCAAGGTTTTAGGTATTAATAAGCAGTCATGACTTTTTAAAATTCATTTTGTGTCCTGAAGAAAATGTAAAGATTTTCAGATCCTTCTAAAATCCCTTTTCCCAAAAGGTCTACTTTAAGGCTAAAGTACTGGATATTCCTACAAAATCATTACTATTGATCTAACACCTCTGTTGTACAAGATGTTCTTTATGAAGGTGAGTTCCTACCCCTGGATGAGTCAACAAAACTCTGAAATATTCAAGTGGTTCAAACAGAGCTCATTGTTTTCTGAACCCTATGTGTTTTAATAAGGAAGATTACTAGCTACTTTTATAAAATGAAAGAGTATTATTACTGCCTTTGTTTTTCCATTCCAGGTCAATAAAGACGCACCGTTTTCTGAGCCTTTTCCATTTAGGACATGTATCTAATTAGTTCCAAAACTCAATGTGTCCCCACTGGGGGTGAGGGGAAAGAGCTTAGAAAAGCAATGTGAATTTCTAAATTATTCTTGAGAATGTAAAGTTTGAAATTATTTTATTTAATTTGAATAAGTGTATCCTATTTTCCTCTTATGAAAATGAATTTCATGTAAAAATGGGAAAAAGGGCTGAAGACTGATTACATCTACTTCCTGATAGTGAAAAGCCCCTCTGGTGTTAGTTTAAGAAAAAGGCCTAGCCGAAGCCGGTTTGGCTCAGTGGATAGAGCGTCGGCCTGCGGACCGAAAGGTCCCAGGTTCGATTCCGGTCAAGGGCATGTACCTGGGTTGCGGGCACATCCCCAGTGGGGGATGTGCAGGAGGCAGCTGATCGATGTTTCTCTCTCATCGATGTTTCTAGCTCTCTATCTCTCTCCCTTCCTCTCTGTAAAAAATCAATAAAATATATTTAAAAAAAGAAAAAAAAAGAAAAAGGCCTAGAAACTCGATTCCTCTCTCCCTAAGTGGGTAGTATCAGAATGTCTTCAACCGAAAGCCACACAAGCACGCCCAGTTCATAAAGTTCAAACAGTGCTGCTATTGTACAATGTGCTTAATACGCATCAGGGCATCTGTGTTGTGTAAGTCTCGCTCTCCCTGGCACAATGGCCACTGAAATACCAGCTTAGCCCAGCCAGTGTGGCTCAATGGTTGAGTGTCGGCCAGTGAGCCAGGAGGTCATGGTTTGATTCCCAGTCAGGGCACATGCCCAGGTCAGGGCGCATGCCCAGGTTGCAGGCTTGATACCCAGTGAGGGGCATGCAGGAGGTAGCAGATCAATGATTCTCTCGTATCGGTTTCTATCTCTTTATCTCTCTTCCTTCCTCTCTCTAAAAATCAATAAAAATCTATTTTAAAAACAGAAATACCAGCTTAGACTGTTCATTTTACTGATTTTGTGTGCCATAGTGTTAATCTTGCTTAGTCTATCAGAGAACCACAATTTCAACTCAGTTTCTCACCTAAGCTAGACTTTTGAGAATCTGTTTTATAGTTGAAAGAAAAACCTAACATTGAAAACATCTAATAATAAAGAAAGAGAAAATTAATTAGCAAAAGGAAAGAGGGAGTAAGATCCGGGGAGAAAGAGTACAGCTGATAATGAAACCAGCTGCTTGGGTGTGAAAGACGATAACAGTTGGAAGAAATTTGGCCAAGCTCTCAAGAAGGATGTTTTAGACAAAACTATCACTCATCAACCAGAGACTTCGGAATGAGAAGGGCCTGATACCCGCTAAATAGAACTCAACTTTATCTGCTCAGTGCTCTGAGAATTAATCAGCTTCTTTACCACCTTAACTTCTTTACTTCTTTTACTTCTTTAATGTTTACTGCTCACTAAAATCTTACTTCTAGAGACTACAGCTTGGTCTTTGTTCCTCCCAACTCACACAGTGTGAGCTTCCTCCCAACCAGAAATTTACAGCAGTGCATTTCCCTTTGGGGGACCAACCAGGCCTCCTGGCCTGACACATCTATCCTGGAACACAACTCCAAGTTCTGAGAACAATTTCAAAGACCCCTTTTATACTGAAATAAGAAAGTCTATAAATCAGTCTATACCTACTTCTAGCCTCAGGAAAAAAATGTCTTGCCCTCATACTTGCTTCAGTAGTTTTTTCTCTGGCAAATATGAAAAATGATTATCATTAGGTTACATTCAACTCATTTATTCTAGTGACAGTATTGGCCCCCTGATGTAGACTGGACTTAACAATTTTAGGTACATATTTTCCTCAATGTTTGTTTTCTTAAAGCAAAGAAAAACTTATGTGTAAAGACAGACAATACATACTACAAGGTTCTCCAACCTGATACATTCCTCTTTTTGCTCTTTGGAACCTGTTAAAATTTTAACTTGTAGGCTTCGTTCATTACCTTGGAGTTTTTGTTTTTGTTTTAAATATATTTTTATTGATTTCAGAGAGGAAGGGAGAGGGTGAGAGAGAAAGAAACATCAATGATGAGAAAGAATCATTGATCAGCTGCCTTCTGCACAGCCCCCACTGGGGATCAAGCCTGCAACCCTGGCATGTGCCCTGACTAGGAATCAAACCGTGATTTCCTGATTCATAGGTAGATGCTCAACCACTGGGCCATGCCAGCCGGGCATTACCTTGGCGTTTTAACATACACTTGTTTATCAGCAATAAGTGGGACCGAAACAAAGAAAACCCATCATACAAAATGACCTACTAGCAATAGGCACAAAGACAGAAAACCCTAACTTCCCAATTTGTCTTCACTGGAAACTGGTTCTTACACTAAAAAATATGTTACTCTGACCTTAAATTAAAAGTGGAAGAGGAATTAGACAATATATTTTTATCATTCTTGGCCAACTCTTTTATATTCTACTAGAGGCCCAGTACATGAAATTCGTGCACTCGGGGGTAGGGGGGTTCCCTCAGCCCGGAGCCTTCAGGGGATACCTGACGGCTAGAAACTAGGGGAGTGGGGAGTGGGCCTAAACCAGCAGTCACTCCCCAGGGAGCAGGCCTAAACCAGCAGTCAGACATCCTTAGCGCTGCCGCAGATGCAGGAGAGACTCTTGCCAACACCACTGGGCTCGCCAGCCACGAGCCCAGCTTCTGGCTGAGCGGCACTCCCCCTGTGGGAGTGCACTGACAATCTGGGGGCAGCTCCTGCATTGAGCGTCTGTCCCTGGTGGTCAGTGCGCGCCATAGCGACCAGTCATTCCACCCTACGGTCGATTTGCATATTGGCCTTTTATTATATGGGATTCTAATTTTATTAAAATACAGCTTATATGCCCTGGCCGGTGTGGCTGTCGTTGGGCATCGGCCTGTGCACCCAAAGGTTGTTGGTTTGATTTCCGGTTAGCCACATGCACGGTTTCAGGCTCATCACTGGAAGGGGACATGCAGGAGGCAACCTGTTATATATCTCTCTCCATCTCCTTTCCTCTCTCTCTAAAAATCCATTTAAAAATCTTTTTAATAAATAAATAAAATATAGCCTATAATACACATATGTTGTTTTATTTTATCAATGATATTCCTGATGGTACCTGTAAGGGCTCTTTTTTGTGTCTCCAGGGGTCAATAACTGTTAATTGTTCTAAATATATGTGTTAAGTTATTAAAAGAATAAACGGCATACAATGAGTGAGACAAGGGTCTAGGTCGTCTAACTCCTTATATTCTACACATTCAAATGCTACCAGCCTTCTTTTCCAAAATATTTTATTCAAACCACAGAGACTCAGATAATAAAGATGACAATATTGGGACAAAAGGCTCCCCTTTCTACCTCAAACACTCAACTCTTTAAAGATGTTACACTTTTCCTCCTTATTCCAGTACAAAGAAAGGGATTTTACAAAGACAGTCCTCCACTCTCACCCCTCCAACATCCAACCCTACAGGAATACTAAACTGTCTTATTGCAAAGCTAAATAACTAAACTTATATAACACCTGCATTTTAGCCAAATCAGGCCAGCATACTGCTAGAGTAAGTGATGTTCTTTTTTGTAAATTCAAAGTTTCTCATTTTGGATTACTTTCCAGGAAGGCTACATGCATAAACAGCAGCTTCCTAGAAGAGGAGAACTGGAAGACAGGACAACCTCCCATTGGAGCCTTCCAGAGAGAATGTGAGAGGGACTTCGAAGCTCATAGAAAAGGCGTAACTCTGTCATCTCACGTTTGTATTTAGGAACGTGGTGAGGAGACGGGGAATAAAGATGTCTTTGACTCCACAGCACCCACACAAACTCTTAGCACCAAAAGTCAAACAGAAAACCTATTACTTGGTGGACACTATTCTCTCACCTCTCACTTTCACTTCACGGAGTTAAAACTGAACCAAAGCTGCTTAGTAGCTCTACAGAGTAACCCAAGGAGCACTGCTGATTTCCTAACAGCAGAATAACATTAGATCATACCAAACTTCCCTGTTCATTAACAAGAAGAGCTGCCAGGCTGCCCAGAAATTCCCCTCCCCAGTCCCACTTGGCCACACCAGGAACATGAGGAATCAAGTATGCTGCCATCGTGGCCTTTTCGGTACTGGATCCAAAATAAACTGTGCCTAGGCCCCAAGGCTGTAAATGCAATGTTATCCAACGAAAAACTAAACAGACAAATAACTTCTCAGGTTTCATTTACCCAACACAGCTATCACAGACAGACCTAGTCTAGTGATAGTTCCTAACCTTATTTAATGATAAGATAAACACCTGGCAGAAAGCCTTTAGTTACCGGTAATTTATACTATATACTCGGATCAACATTAACGGCAAGGGTTCATGGCAATAGGCTACCAGGATTCTGAACAAAGGTTAAGTAATAAGGTCAGATTTGTTACGTTTGCTATTTTTAAGGGGAAAGAAGGCATGTGTAGGGAATAGTAAACAAACAAAAAACCAGGCTCTCCCTCCCTATCCCCAGATGTGTTGCCATTACCTTCTTTACTCCCAAGCTCTAAGGGCCCTTCCTTTATAACTTGTTTCCTAACCCCGTTTCTTCTAGGAATAGCTTTTTCTACTTCTGTCATTTACCCAATAAATGTTCTCCTACAAAAAAACAACCCCAACACTCCCACATGCCGGAAACAGTTCAAAGCACTTGGTGTGCATGAACTCATTTAACACTCGCCAACACCTCCATAGCACTGCCATCACCGGTCCCCATCCCAAGTACAAATATGCGGAAACACAAGAACAACGAGGCTGCGCAACTTGGGCCCAAGGTGGTGCCGGCTGGTAGCGCTTCGGATTCCACAGGAGTCAAGGGAAACACGGTTCACCCTGGTCTCGGCCCCTCTCTCTGAAACAATGGCCAGCAAACTGATGGCGGCCTGTGTCCCCTGCCCCTTTCACAGCATGCTGCTTCTACTTCCCCCCGAAAGGGTGTCACCCTCCTTTAATGTCCCGACACTCCTGGGAGAGCGGTGGGCAGCACGATAGGCACACACAGAACACTCGGCTCCTCAACCTTCCCCGAGGGACGCCCTTGGAAACAGTCCGAAATGGGGGGCAGGGAACCTGGGGAAACACAAGTGGAGAGGAATTCGGTGCCTCGAAGCTGAACA
>NW_005871139.1:4622531-4626887 GCF_000147115.1 Myotis lucifugus
ACAAACCCGGCAGCTCTAGGGCCATATTTTAAAAAGTCGCGCGGGCAGCCCAAGCTGTACTTTAGAGGGGTGGAGAACATTATTTTTGCTATTACACTCCTACTACTCGTCACATTCTGAGCTATAGAAAACATTCTTTAGACACCCTCCCCCTTATATCCAAAGATAACCAAGCTTATCTTAACCAACTCATAGGCCTAGAGAGGTAAAGCAAAAACCCCTCCAATTTCTTTCTTCGTGTAAAAACTGCTAGGAGAAAATGTTACTAGTTGTAAAAGAGTCCCACAGAGGAGAAAAAGGAGAGTGAATTGACAAAAGAAAAATCCAAATAAAGTACAAAGTAGAAAACGCGGGGACCAAAAACTGGGCTGAGCATCGTCAGTTATCTGGTACAGGCTGGTTTGCACACAGACTTTCTCCTGGAGAGAAAAGAAACAGCACAAATTAGTCCTGAGAATCTCTCTGTAGCACACCTGGGGAGTTCCAGAAAGTCTCTCCAGACCAGAACCTTTCCTTTGGGAACCTCTGCTGCAACTAGAAAATAAAATGGCTGTAGCCACTCTTGTGCCCTTCTAGGTGGGCTCAGCTGGGCCACCTCCCCGGCTGTTGCATACTTACTAGTTACTTACTTAGCTCACATTGTGGTGCTGCCTCCGTCTTACGCTGCTTCTTCATTGTGCAGAACGGGTTTGACTTCCTCCCGTGCTAGCTCCAGTCTATAGAAGCAGACAAGTGTGCCTCCCTTGCTTAAATAAGGGCACGGAGGCTGCTCTGGGTAACGCAACACTGATAAAGACACAGCAAGGAATTTCGAGAGGCAATCCACCTCCTTCAAAGCATAATCAAATTTCATCTTTGACCTGCCATGAAAAGGGAAGCATCATATATCTGCCACTCCTAGATATTAATGAACAATTAATTGAGTTTGAAAACTTGTAATCTAAGATTTCATCTGTTCTCTCTGACAGGAGATAGAGGCGGTGTATGAAAGGGGTGAAGTCAGAGGCATTGCTTTCCTCCAGGCCGCCACTCCTCCGGGAGTAAAGTTGGTTCGGGCACTTGTACCAGGGCTGCATGTGCATTGGGACTCTGCTCCCCCGAGACGTAAACTGAAACCAATTAACCCCGAGCTTGACAGTCCACAAGTATGTTCCACATAGTACGTGAGCACTGATGCCATTAGGAGTCGTCTCTGGGTGTGGGTGAAAATGCCACCTGCCGATCCCTTGGAACTTTAAGGACCTGCTGGCATTAGTCCAATCAGTGATTCACAGGCAGACAACAAAGCCGCACAAATCCAGGACTCTGTGACTGATGAAAGAAAGAAAAGGAAGAAAAGGAAGGGGAGAAAGGGAGAAAGGGAAAGGAGAAAGAAAGATAAAGGATATATAGAGAGAGAGAGAGAGAGAGAGAGAGATAGAGAGAGAGAGGAAGGAAGGAAGGAAGGAAGGAAGGAAGGAAGGAAGGAAGGAAGGAAGGAAGAGAGGGAGGGAGGGAGGATAATGAAGGCTTCTGAAAAGAGGGGAAGAAGGGAGGGAGGAAGGGAAGAAGGAAGGAAAAAGAGGAAGTACCTTGAGACTGAAAAAACAAAATAAAACAGAGGAAGTCCAGAATTTCTCAATCTGGGAGGAATTTCAAGGATGAGGAAAATTTGCCTCAGGCAAATAAATAGCTTAGTAGATCAACTGGAGAGGCAAAGCTGGAAAGGAGACGCTTTGGGGTGGGGTACGGAGAATGGGATGGGATCCTGGAAGGAAGGAGTTGCTGCCTTCAGAAAGCTTTCTGGTAGTTTTAAAGCAGTGGTTCTCAACCTTCCTAATGCCACGACCCTTTAATACAGTTCCTCATGTTGTGGTGACCCCCAACCATAAAAGTATTTTCGTTGCTACTTCATAACTGTAATTTTGCTACTGTTATGAATCGTAATGTAAATATCTGATATGCAGGATGTATTTTCATTGTTACAAATTGAAAGTAAGTAAAGCATAGTGATTAATCACAAAAACAATATGTAATTATATATGTGTTTTCCAATGGTCTTAGGCGACCCACGTGAAAAGGTCATTCGACCCCCAAAGGGGTCGCGACCCACAGGTTGAGAACCGCTGTTTTAAAGGAACTCTGTTTAGGTGTGGAGGATAGAGGAGGCTAGAGCAGTGTCCCAGCGTGCAAGGCCACACGCAGGCAGCCAGTGGTGTGGTAGAAGTCCAGGAGGTTGGCTATGTCCTAGTTTTTGGTAACTTGAGTATGGTAATATTTACTTTACTAATGGTAATGGGGGAGTTGTGTACTTAAGCAGAAGGGTTTTATTATGGAATGTAGGCTGATTTCCAGGTGGTGTAGGTTTCTCTTTTTCAGGCTTATTTTCTTTTTATTTTTTTAAAATGTATTTTTAGCCCTGACCGGTTTGGCTCAGTGGATAGAGTGTCAACCTGCGGACTGAAGAGTCATGGGTTCTATTCCAGTTGGGGGCACATGCCCAGATTGTGGGGCTCAATTGATTTCAGAGAGGAAGGGAGAGGGAGAGAGAGAGATAAGAGACATCAATGATGAGAGAGAATCATTGATCAGCTGCCTCCTGCACACCCCCTACTGGGGATCAAGCCCGAAACCCGGGCATGTGCCCTTGCTGGAATCGAACCCGGGACCCTTCAGTCCAAAGGCCAACACTCTATCCACTGAGCCAAACTAGCCAATGCCAGGCTTATTTTCTTTTAAAAAATGTATTGATTTGGGAGGAACCAAGATGGCGGCATAGGTTAACGCCGGAGTTTGCCGCCTTGAACAACCAATTCAAAAATACAACTAAAAGATGGAACAGACATCACCCAGAACCACAGAAAGGCTGGCTGAGGAGAGATTCTACAACTAGAAGTAAAGAGAAATCCATACCCAGACTCAGAGGAGGCGCAGTGCTGAAGTGAAATACTAAGGTGCGGAGGTGCGCATGGAGCGGGCCGGCGGCGGAGGGCGCGGTTGTTGGTTTCAATCGGGAGGGAGTTTCAGACTCTGAGCTCCAGATCCCGGCGAGTCTCTAGGGACCCAGACTCAAACGGGAGAAGCGGGAAGGCAGCTTTCTCTCCAAGGTTTGCAGCGGTTGCAGAGCCGCTGGGGACGGAACTGAGAGCAGCCATAACTGCTCCCTCCGCCCGTCCTGTAGATCCCCTGGGACCCGCCCCGCCCAAGCCCTGCACAGAAGCATTTGCCGGATAGCCTCAGGCAAAGGCTAGATTAGCACCGCCCTAGAGATTCAGCACAGAAGTTCTCCCACTGCAGACACAGCTGACTCTCATAGCCAGTTAGCCTGGAAGTCAATTCACCCCTAGTATTGCCGACAACAATTAAGGCTTAACTACAACAAGACTGCACACAAAGACCACAAGAGGGTGCACCAAGAAAGCATAAAAAATGCAGAGACAAAAAAACATGACAGAAATGGAGGATATAGAGCTAAAAAATGCACTTTTGAGGGCTTTCAATAATTTGCTAGAAACTGCCGATAAACTTGATGAGAGCCTCAAGAAATCTAATGAGACTCTCGATGTTGTGATAAAGAACCAACTAGAAATTAAGCATTCACTGACTGAAATAAAGAATATTATACAGACACCCAACAGCAGACCAGAGGAGCGCAAGAATCAAGTCAAAGATTTTAAATGCAAAGAAGCAAAAAACACCCAACCGGAAAAGCAAAATGAAAAAAGAATCCGAAAATACGAAGATAGTGTAAGGAGCCTCTGGGACAGTTTCAAATGCACCAACATCAGAATTATAGGGGTACCAGAAGATGAGAGACAGCAAGATATTGAAAACCTATTTGAAGAAATAATGACAGAAAACTTCCCCCACCTGGTGAAAGAAATGGACTTACAGGTCCAAGAAGCGCAGAGAACCCCAAACAAAAGGAATCCAAAGAGGACCACACCAAGACACATCATAATTAAAATGCCAAGAGCAAAAGACAAAGAGAGAATCTTAAAAGCAGCAAGAGAAAGAGACTCAATTACCTACAAGGGAATACCCATACGACTGTCAGCTGATTTCTCAACAGAAACTTTGCAGGCCAGAAGGGAATGGCAAGAAATATTCAAAGTGATGAATACCAAGAACCTACAACCAAGATTACTTTATCCAGCAAAGCTATCATTCAGAATTGAAGGTCAGATAAAGAGCTTCACAGATAAGGAAAAGCTAAAGGAGTTCATCACCACTAAACCAGTATTATACGAAATGCTGAACAGTATCCTTTAAGAAGAGGAAGAAGAAGAAAAAGGTAAAGATACAAATTATGAACAACAAACATGCATCTATCATCAAGTGAATCTAAGAATCAAGTGAATGAATAATCTGATGTAC
>NW_005871139.1:4626998-4639795 GCF_000147115.1 Myotis lucifugus
CCCTTTTGAGGATCGAGCCGCCACCCCGGGCATTTGCCTTGACTAGAATCGGAACCCGGGGGACCCTTCCATGTCCGAAGGGCGGACACTTTATCCCGCTGAGGCAAACCAAGCCAATGCCAGGCTTATTTTCTTTTTAAAAATGTATTGATTTGATTTGAGAGAGAGAGGAAGGGAGAGACATACACAGAGAGAGATATCAATTTGTTGCGCCATCCATCCATGCACTCATTCGTTGATCCTTGCATGTACCTTGACCCACTGAACCCCCATCACTGGCACGTCCAGACGATGCTCCAACCAAATGAGCTACTTGGCCAGGGCCAGGCTTATTTTCTCATGCATCTTGTCTGAAGCTTTTGGGGACAGATTTCCAATGCCCAGAGGAACAGTAGATGGCAAGTTTTATGGTTTTTATCTTTTAACCAATTTGAGGGAAACTAATTTGAGACAAAATTAAGGTGAGTTTTGTAAGACATTTTTATTTTTAGCTTGGGGTAATGAAGCATTTTAGTTTTGTGAATAAGTTGTAAATGTCCAGTTTGGGTGTGTAACTGGCAGGGGGTGGGGGATTTTTGTGGGGGGTGGGGAGCAAGATATGTTTTGAGTTCTTTTCTCCGTAGGTCTGTCTAGAATCTCAAAGGCAAATTACTCAGGGTAACAGAAAAAAATAAAATCCAGTTTCAGGATAATCAGAACACCACAGGTTTACAGTTTCTAGAGACTAGAACCTGAGCAGTTCTCTCTTTGAGGTCTGTGGTGGAGAAATGGCTGGTGGTTATTCTTTTTCCCACCCCTTAATCAGATTTTTAAAGTATGTAACCCCTTAACTTTACTTGAAGTATTTGGGGGTGGTCTTAACAGGGAAGAGGGTGAAGGAGAAAAAATAGAAAATCTGCTTAGTACCATAAAAATATATGCAAATGAATGTGATAGAAATAAATACCTTAGAATGGAAAAGAAAAGCAGTAATTAATTCATATTAATCAAGGTAGACTTCCAGCAAGTGGCTCTGGTTCCTACACAGAACAGTCAGTAGAAGAAACTAGGTAGTGATCTGCCAGGACCCCAGATTAAGATCTCTTTAGTCAGGAGTGCCCTCAAGTATTTACTAGAAGTCCTATCATAACAACTTGATCTATCCTTCTTTTTGTCCTTGTTGGCCAAGTTTCCTAAGGCAAAACTGGGCTGGCCACCAATTTGTCCCCCTTCACCAGAGAGAAGTTAGATGAAATCATCCAACTAAAGTGTTGGAGGAAAAAGCCCTATTTTAGTTTTGGAATTCCAAACATTGGAATGGATTTTACAGTGAGTCTCTACCATTGCCCCGCTGTTTTCTTTACTCAGCCGTTTCTCCCAACATACACACTCCACTCTTGCCTTCTGGGCCCCGGACTCTCACATAGTCATGTTACCAGACCTTAAATACCAGGTTCTGGAGTATCAATGTCCTAAAAATGAGCACTGAACTCAGTACAAATCAAGTAGATAGAGTTCATTGAAAAGAACTTGTCCTAGGTGGAGTTACCAGAAAAGAGAAGTCAAGCTCTCCAAGGGGTTCTTGTGGGTGGCTTGTACAGGGGCCTTGGAGTGGTGTGGGGCTTGGGAATGAGGATGAGGTCAGTTGTCCCATGCTTCTTGTCTATTGGTGGTTGATCCCAGGGTAGTCACAGGATGTTTTCCATGGTCAATGGACCACCCAAAGAGCCTGTAAAATAATGCTTGTGCAAACATTCTGGTGACCATTAATGGAATGAGAAAGAGGTTGGTGGGGAGTCTTCTTGAGGGGTGGAGTCAGAGATGCAGAATAACCAAGTTTCTAAAGCTGAACAGAATTAGTTTAGAAAGACATATTGGGCCTCCAGGTGAGATGGCAATGTAGGTAAACGTGGTACTAGAATCCTCCCACAAATACATCAAAAATACAACTAATTGCCCAGCTGGCATGGCTCAGTGGTTAAGCATTGACCTGTGAACCAGGAGGTCATGATTCGATTCCCAGTCAGGGCACATGCCCCGGTTGTGGGCTAAATCCCCAGTGTAGAGCATGCAGGAGGCAGCCAATCAATGATTCTCTCTTATCATTGATGTTTCTATATCTCTCTCCCTCTCCCTTTCTCTCTGAAATCAATAAAAATATATTTTAAAAAACAACAACTAATCTTCAGAACAACCATCATTCAGAACCACCTGAAATCTAAGTGAATGGAAGTCCTAAGGAATTAAAGAAGAAGCCACATTGAGACTGGTAGGAGGGGCAGAGGCACGGAACCATTTGGTGTTTTTTAATTGGGAGAAATATCTTGGCTCTGGAGGTCCCCCCTGAGAAGCAAGTCGTCCCTGCCCCACACCAGACCTCTCAGCCCAGGGTTCCAGTGCCAGGAAAAGTCCCGATAAATTCAGGCTGTAAAAACCAGTGGGGAATCAGGCTGAGAAAGACAGAGGGTAGCAGGAGTCCCAGACATTTCTTCTTAAAGGACCCGTGCACAGACTTACTTGGACTCACTCCCTCTGAGCTCCAGCATTGAGCAGCAACTTGAAAGGAACCAGGGGTATACAGGAAGGAACTAAATTGTCTGGCACCAGGGCAACAGTCTGGGGGTGTGTGTGTGGGGTAGGCGAGCAGCTTTCTTCCAAAGAGAAGTGCTGGCAGAGGCCATTGTTCCTTTGCTGAACCTTCCCCCCCCCCACAGGGCTGGCAGGTGGGCACCATATCTGAGTCTCTATCAACCTGCTCACACTGTTTGCCCCACCCTGATGATTCCCTGAGACCCTGTCCACACCCAACTTGCAGGCTCACCCAAGTCATTTCCAGTGGCTTTTCTATATAACTCATGTCTCTTGCCTCATGCTTTGGACTTCCCTAAAATCTCTCAAACAAGCAGCAGCTGGCTTCAATGTGCCTGTCACTAAATGGCCTGTCACTAAATGGCCACAGGCCCAGCACTAGCGGCAGCCTATCTTGGTTCACAGCCTGGCATCTCCTGGGCACCTCCAAGCCCAACACACATAGCAGCCATCTATAGATCGCTCAGTGCTAGTGCTGGGTGGCCCCAGGCAGGGCACAGGCAGTGGTTGACTTTGCACCTCCCGGGAGGCCCCTGTACCAGTGCACAGCTTCAGACCATGCTCAATTACAACCCCATCACCTCCATGAGCGACAGACTCAAGGGGTGGACTCCGTGAGCACCAAAGCCCCATGGAAATCCTGCTCCCTAGGGTCAACTCCTGCACAGCAGCTCTTTTGCTATAGTTGAAGCTGGTCCTCACAGCCAATTATCTTGGGAATCAATCCTTCCCAGTGATGCCAACAACAATTAAGGCTCAACTACAACAGGACAGTGCACACAGCCCACACAGGGGCACACCTGAAACACCCACCTCAGGTGACTGGGAGGTTGCACCACTAGGCCCTACAGAACACCTACTACACAAGGCCACTCTACCAAGTCCAGGAGACATAGCAGTTCTACCTAATACATAGGAACAAACACAAAGAAGTAGCCACAATGTGGAGGCAAAGACACATGTTGCAAATGAAAGAACAGGAGAAATCTCCAGAAAAAGAACTAAATGAAATGGAATCAAGTAAACTATCAGATACAGAGTTCAAAACAATGGTTATAGGGATGCTCAAAGAACTTACTGAGAACTTCAAGGAACTTAGTGAGAACTTAAATAGCATGAAAAAGGACTTAGGAACCATAAAAAAGTACCAGTCAGAAATGAAGGATACACTAACTAAAATGAAGAATAATTTACAGGAAATCAACAACAGAGTAGAGGATGCTGAGAATCAAATCAGCGATTTGGAATATGAGAAAGCAAAAAAACACCCAATCAGAACAGTAAAAACAAAAAAGAATAAAAAAATATAAAGATAGTGTAAGAAGCCTCTGGGACAACTTCAAGTGTACCAACATTCACATCATGGGGGTCCTGGAAGGAGAAAAGAAGGTGAAAGAAATTGAAAACCTATTTGAAAAAATGACAGAAAACTTTCCATATCTGATGAAAGAAATAGGCATACAAGTCCAGGAAGCACAGAGAGTCCCAAACAAGATAAATCTAAATTGGCCCACACCAAGACACATCATAATTAAAATGCCAAAGGTTAAAGGCAAAGAGAGCATCTTAAAAGCAGCAAGAGAAAAGCAGTTAGTTACTGACAAGGGAGCACCCACACAACTATCAGCTGATTTTTCTTTTTTTTAAATATATTTATTTATTGATTTCAGAGAGGAAGGGAGAAGGAGAGAGAGAGAGAGAGAGAGAGAGAGAGAGAGAGAGAGAGAGAGAGAGAAACATCAATGGTGAGAGAGAATCATTGACCGGCTGCCTCCTGCAAGCCCCATACTGGGGATCAAGCCCGCAACCCAGGCATGTGCCCTTGGCTGGAATCAAACCTGGGACCCTTCAGTCTGCAGGCTGATGCTCTATCCACTGAGCCAAGCTGGCTAGGGCAGTCAGCTGATTTCTTAACAGAAATTATGCAGGCCAGAAGGGAGTGGCAAGAAATATTCAAAGTGATGAAAAGCAAGAACCTACAACCAAAATTACTCTACCCAGCAAAGCTATAATTTAGAATTGAAGGTCAGATAAAGAGCTTCCCAGACAAGAAAAAGCTAAAGGATTTCATCACCACCAAACCAGTATTACATGAAATGTTAAAGGGTCTTCTTTAAGAAAAAGATTAAAAAATATGAACAATAAAATGGCAATACATATCTATCAACAATTGAATCTAAAAATCAAAATAAATGAATAAGCAGAAATAGACTCATAAATACAGAGAACAGTTTGACAGTTGCCAGATGGGAGGAATGTTGGGGAAATGGGTGAAAAAGGCAAAGGGATTTAGAAGAACAATTAGTAGTTTGTATAGTCATGGGGGTGTAAAGTACAGCGTAGGGAATCTATACTAATAAAAGAGAAACATGCAAATTGGTGTCACTCCACTACGCCCACCAACCAATCAGGATGAGTATGCAAATGAACCCAACAAAGATGGCGGCTAATTTGCATATACAGGCACGGAGCAAAGACTGAAGACGACTGAAGACTGAAGAGGCTTGGCTTCTCCGCTGCGGCCAGAGCGAAGGCCTGGGTCCTGGGTGCCAGAGGAAAACCAGTGCTGGCAGCCAGGGGAAGGAAGGCCTATTGCACGAATCTCTTTGTGCAACAGGCCTCTAGTATAGTCAATAATATTCTAAAAATTAGGTATGGTGTCAGATGGGTATGAGATTTTTTGAGATCATTACTTAAGTTATGTCTAATTACTGGGGTGTGCACCTGAAACTGATATAATATTGTATGTCAAGTGTAATTGAAAAATAAAAAAATTATTTTAAAAAGACATCTTTGAGTCTTCTATTTAACTTCATCATACATTAAGAATAAGAACACATGAACACATATGTTTGTTCCATTTAATTTCATTCATTTAATAAATACAACACTGAGCATCTACTGTGTGCCAGGTTCTGTTCTAGGCTCTGGAAGACAGCAATGATCAAAGACATACAAAGTTCCTGCTCTTAGAGAACTGGTTCTGTGGGGGAGACAAATAATAAACAAGTCAATAAGTATATGTCAGGGGGTGATACATTCTATTACAAAATAAATTTAAGCCCTGGCCAGGTAGCTTAGTTGGTTAGAGTGTCTTCCTGATATGTCAAGGTTGCAGGTTCGATCCCTGGGGCAGGGCACATGCAAGAATCAACCAATAAATGCATAAATAAGTGGAACAACAAATCAATGTTTCTCTCTTTCCTCCTTCCTCTCTCTCTAAATCAACAAATTTTAAAAAAGACCCTGAGACAAGATCAATTTGTATGTGTATGTGAACATATTATTCCTTTGTCCTACATTAAATATATGCTAGTAATTTTATGATAGTGATATTAAACTGCAAAATCATTTTTTAAATTTTTATTGAGAGAGAAAAACATTGATTTGTTGTTCCACTTATTTATGCATTTATTGGTTGATTCTTGTATGACAGGGATTGGCATCTGGGGACAATGCTCTAACTAACTGTGCTACCTGGCCAGGGCAAACTGCAAAATCCTTGAAGTCTTTCTAATATTGACTCAGTTAGGTAAAACATTTATGAATCTTGCTGACTGTGCAAATGTGCCTAGAAGTTCAGTAAGTGGTGCTGGCTAGATAATGAGCCATGCATCATGGTGAATATCAAGACTGATGGAAGAGACCCTAGGTGACCCTGCCACAGCTGGGTGGGGAAAATCTCTCTCCAGAAGTTCGCTTACCTCTGTCCTTTTGCTCTAATTGCTGTGGACGTGCCGGGCAGCACAAAAGGGCTCCTGAGGGTGGTTCCCGCTGATGCCGGGTAAAGGTCCCCGTAGGCAGAGCCGAAGACTCACATAAAGTAAAAGTTCCTCTGAACTCGAGCGTTAGCAAGGGTTATGTTGCCTGGAAGAGAAAAGGTTTGGGGTGGGGCGTGCGTACGCAGGGTGGAAAAAAGTGGAGGGAGTCAGAAAGCAAGAGACCCGCCCTCCCTAATCGGTTTCCCTGAACTTGGAACCCCTATAACCAACCCCTGGTAGGCACTGCTCTGCGCCCAGTGGAATTGCACTGACTTCTGATGTGTTTGATGTTAATTCTTTACTGTCCACAGTGGCTAGATTGGTCTGCCTTTTTTATTATCATATAGATATGTCCTTTATTCATCTATGTATATTAATTTTCATAGTGTAAATTATTAGACTTGTTCATGAATAATGCATTCTTTTTTTTTAAAAATATATTTTATTGATTTTTCACAGAGAGGAAGGGAGAAGGATAGAGAGTTAGAAACATCGATGAGAGAGAAACATCAATCAGCCGCCTCCTGCACACTCCCTACTGGGGATGTGCCCGCAACCAAGGTACATGCCCTTGACCGGAATCGAACCTGGGACCCTTCAGTCCGCAGGCCGACGCTCTATCCCCTGAGCCAAACCGGTTAGGGCGAATAATGCATTCTAAATTTAGTTGTGTCCTCCTTTTGATTGCCTGTTGCAGGCAGGCACTGATAAAGGCTTTTGATGATGATTATGACTTCAATGATTACAGTAGAAATCAAACGCTATTTCTTGTCATTTGGAATACTGCTCCTCTGAAAGTGATAACCTCCTCTTCCCTTACAGGTCTTCTCTCACAAACTGGCTTCAGCTGGCCTCACCAGAACTCTTTCATTTTTTTTTTTTGAGGGTATGTTTATTAAAGCTGGGGACAGTGAAACAAAGAAGGGCTTAGGGTAGAAGAAGCAACAGGAGAGCGCCTAGGTGGGGCAGCGTTGGCTCACTGAGAAGTCAGAGAAAAGGGGGCCTTGGGGACAGGTTCAGCGGATTAGCTTGGGACCAGCTGCTGCTGCCCACTGCTGCCCTGATTACAAGTCTCAAGGTCCCTTAGAGTTTAGAAGATGCGTGCCTGTGTGGAAGATGGGGAGGGCACTGAACCCTTCCAATGTGAAGCAGAAGACCTGCGTCTCACCAACTTCTGTATGACTCTATTGCACAATCTTCTAGTGCAATCCAGAAAAAGCTCACAGGGCTTGCAGACAGGGCAGAGAGGTGCAGTTAAAAAGTAGATGTGTGCCCTGGCTGGTGTGGCTCAGTTGGTTAGCATTGTCCAGAGCACTGAAGGGTTCAACTCCCAGTCAGGGCACATACCCAGGTTGCGAGTTTGATCCCCAGTCGGGGTGGGAACTGAAGGCAACCGATTCATGTCTGTCTCTCTCTCTCTCTCTCTCTCTCTCTCTCTCTCTTCAATGAAAAACATACCTTCAGGTGAGGATTTTAAAAAATCCTGTCAGAAGTCTACACCTCTTCTCTTTCAGGGCCAGCTGTCTGAAACACCTTTTCTCCCCACAAGGATAATTCTTCTTCTAGGACCCTCAGGTTCTGGGTGTGATGGGTGAATAACCCTTGCATATCATCTTTTGCAGAGATTCCTTCCAATTATTCCCTTTACCTCATCTTTGCCATCTGTTTCTTCTTACAGGCCTCCAAAGAGCTACTTTTCTAAGCCTTGGCCTTATCTATATTCCCATTCTGATATTTTTAAGAAAAAAACTCACAGGGATGAAGTAAAATGGCTAGAATGCGAAAGATAACCACTACAGAAAGAAATGTGAAAAGTCAAATAGTGAGCCCAGAAATTCAGAAGATTAGAAAAGGAACAGGCAAAAATACACTCCATGTGAATTAAAGACCTAAACTTATAAAACAAATTCAAAATTATCTGAAAAAATATAGAATATCTTTATGCTCTTTTAAAAAAATACATTATATTGAATTTTACAGAGAGGAGGGAGAGGGATAGAGAGTTAGAAACATCGATGAGAACCATCCATCAGCTGCCTCCTGCACACCTCCTACTGGGGATGTGCCCGCAACCAAGGTACATGCCCTTGACCGGAATCAAACCTGGGACCCTTCAGTCTGCAGGCTGACACTCTATCCACTGAGCCAAACCGGTTAGGGCTCTTTATGCTCTTAAGGCAGAATTTCTTAAGGCAAATTATGAAAGAGCAGAAGTCATAATAAACAATTTTGATAAAATTTAGTATAACAAATATTAAAAACTTCTACATGAGCTCTAGCTGGTTTGGCTTAGTGGATAGAGTGTCGGCCTGAAGGATCCCAGGTTCGATTTCCAGCCAAGGGCATGTGCTAGGGTTGCAGGCTCGATCCCCAGTAGGGGGCGCGCAGGAGGCAGCCGATCAATGATTCTCTGTCATCATTGATGTTTCTATCTCTCTCTGCCTCTCCCTTCCTCTCTGAAATCAATAAAAATATTTTTTAAAAACCCCACAAACTCCTACATGAAAAACATCTTAAACAAGGTTAAATTACAAGTGACAGATGGGAAGACAGGGTGTAGATATCTGCATCGAACAGGTTTATCAGAAAGACTGTTACCTGGCATCTATAAAGGAGTCCTACAAACTGATGATAATAAGGAAGATAAACAGCCCAATAGAAAAGTGAACAAAAGGTATGAATCACCAGAAGAAATTAAAATAACCAATAATACATATAAAAATCAGCTCTCTCTAGTAATCAGAGAAATACAGAGTAAATGGACAATGAGATTCATTTCACATCTATTGGGTTAGCAATAATTTAAAAGTCTGACCATTTTTTTTTTTATATATTTTATTGATTTTTTTTTTTTTACAGAGAGGAAGGGAGAGGGATAGAGAGTTAGAAACATCGATGAGAGAGAAACATCGATCAGCTGCCTCCTGCACACCCCCCACTGGGGATGTGCCCACAACCTAGGCACATGCCCTTGACCGGAATCGAACCCGGGACCCCTGAGTCCACAGGCCGACGCTCTATCCACTGAGCCAAACCGGTCAGGGCAGTCTGACCATTTTAAGTGTTGGTGATGTCCACACAAGAAACATCCAAACCTGAGTTTATTTGAGCCAAACTGACCACAACTGCCAGGAAGCAAAGATCTCAAATGCTTCAAAAAAATGTCAGTTTGCAGTTTCTTTTATGCACATTAAGGAGGGACCTTACAGCCCAGTTGGTGTGGCTCAGTTGTTGAGTGTCGACCCATGAACCAGGAGGTCACGGTTAGATTACCGGTCAGGACACACGGCCGCATTGTGGGCTTGATCCCCAGTAGGGGGCGTGCAGGGGGCAGCCAATCAATAATCTCATCATTGATGTTTCTGTAGCTCTCTCCCCCTCTCCTTTCCTTTCTGAAATCAATAAAAAATATCTATATTTCTTAAAAGGTTAACCTAGATGCACAAGAACAATGGACAGGGTAATTTAAAAACCTTTCACTAAAGAAGTTACAGGCCTGGGCAAAACTACCCACCATGACCTTCCCAGTTAGGAATTTATGATGAGATCACCCTGTGAGGTTACTTTTGGTGAGATTTATTACAGCAGCCTTTTCTTCCATCATGAGGGTGTAGAGAAACTAGGAGGACTCTTATCCTGTAAAACGGATACAACTGCTTTGGAGAGCAACATGTTACTTGCTCAAGGTGAAAAAACACACATCCTTTGTCCCAGCGTCTATTGCCTTAGAGCAGAGTGTTTCTCAATCCACTGGTGGGTCCTGAAATCAATCAAGTGGGTCGTGTCCAGCATTTTACAAAAATGAAATAGAATATAAAATGTAAGAAGTGAGTTTTGATATAAAATGTGTTTACTATGAGTCACGGTTAAAAACCAGTCTGAAAACACTGCTTAAGTTTCTTACACCTAAGAACAAAGAGACATCTTCGAGAATGTTCCCTGCAATGGTGTGTTTGTAATAATGAAACATGCAAGCATTGTAAATGTCTATCAGTAGCAAATAGGTAAACAAACTGGAGTGTATTCTTTTTTTTAATATTTTTTTTATATTTTATTAATTTTTTACAGAGAGGAAGGGAGAGGGAGAAGGAGAGGGATAGAGAGTTAGAAACATTGATGAGAGAGAAACATCGATCAGCTGCCTCCTGCACACTCCCTACTGGGGATGTGCCCACAACCAAGGTACATGCCCTTGACCAGAATTGAACCCGGGACCCTCAGTCCACAGACTGACGCTCAATCCACTGAGCCAAACCGGTCAGGGCTGGAGTGTATTCTTGTGATGGAACACCGCACAGCTGCTAACATTAATGAACTTGGTCTATATCATCACATGGATGAATTCTGAAAACAAATTTGAGGGAAACAAAACAGAAAAAATGCCACATTGTTAGCATTGTTAGGGGCAGAAATAGAATATTGGGGACTAGCTATAAGAAATAAAGTAAGAAATATTAATCATGCTCTGTTAACCGTGATTGTTTTGTTTTGATTAAACAAAGCACATGTGAAACTGGCTGGGAGTTGTACATCCCCAGGACCTGGGAGTCAACCTTGGAATGAGGTCCATCAATGGCGTCCCTCCCCAGCTCCCCACAGCCCACCTTGCCTACTTCCCCATGCCCGGGATTCCTGCTCCCCCATGTAATCTTTGTCCTACCCAATATAAGCAGCTGGCTTCTGGGGGGCTGGAGAGCAGATGTCTGTGGGTGACCTGTTGCTCTCCCATTCTCCCAGCAGTACTGGGATAAATGCTCATTTATGATTCAACTCTGTCTTCACTTGATTGGCTCAAGTCGTGACAGGCAGTCCGGACCCATGGGTTGTCCAGTTACAACATGAAACCAAATATATGGTTTCTCATTTTATTTTGAGAGCACGTTTATTAAAGTTGGGGACAGTGAGACAAGGAAGGGCTCAGGATAGAAGCAGCAGCAGGAGAGAGACTACTAGGCCGGCTGCTTTGGCTCTAGAAACGTTATGGGAAAGAAAGGAGCCAAGGCGGGGCTGCTGTCAGCTCACTGGAAAATCAGAGAAAAGGGGGCCTGGGAGACAGGCTCCGAGGGTTAGCCCAGGAGGAGCTGCCACTGCACATTGCTCCCCTGGTGGCAAATCTTATGGGGACCCTCAGGGTGTAGGAGAGGCATGGCTACTGGAGAAGAGGAGGAAGGGAAACGCTCAAACATGCTCCGGGAGGCAGAGTGCGCCGGAATATTTAAAACATTAAAAAATACTATATAGCCCTGGCCGGTTTGGCTCAGTGGATAGAGCGTTGGCCTGCGGACTGAGGGGTCCCAGGTTCGATTCTGGTCAGGGGCATATACCTTGGTTGCGGGCACATCCCCAGTAGGAGGTGTGCAGGAGGCAGCTGATCGATGTTTCTCTCATCGATGTTCCTAACTCTCTATTCCTCTCCCTTCCTCTCTGTAAAGAATCAATAAAATATATTTTAAAAATATACTATATACTACTTATTTATATATAAATAAGTCATATAAATGCTCAAATACAGGGTATAAATGTATACACACTTTAACATCTGATAGCTTAATTGATGTCTTCTTTTTCAGATTTGAACACTGGAATATATAATTATTCAGAGGGTGTAAACATTTTTTGGGGGGACACCCTGTATATATACACAAAGTATTAAAAGTGGACTGACATAAAGGGGCAGCCTAAAGGAAGAAAGGGAAATGGGAGTTGGGAGAAAATAGGTTTGACATTATTTATTCATTTTGGGTGGTAGATACATAGATGAATGTTATAGTATTCTTTGTTCTTTTCCTTTTAAAACATGTTTAACACATAAGAAAAAAGGAATGCAATTAAGAAGTTTTAATACAAACCCTTGGTTATTAAAATTCTTTCATCCTGGGATTTTTTTTTTTCCAGTGCCTTGGGAAGGATAACTTGTCGCAAACCAACCTGTCAAACCCAATGAATTAGTATCTACAGGTGGCAGATCACTGCAGTTATTATCTGTCCTAGCAAGAGGTTTATCTTTTCCTGAAAAGTTTCCAGTCTTTCTTATCTTTGCACATACCGTTCCCTCTTTCCAAAAAGCCAGTCCTCGCAGTACTTGTCTTCGTCAGTCTCCAATTTATCCTCCGTGATCTAGTTCAAACATGACTTCTCTGCATCTGGATGCACCACCATCACCACCACCAGAATTTATTACTACTCCTTCCTTTAACTCTCACTGTACCTTAGACATTTTCCTGTTACAGCACCTCTCACGTGATAGTACAATTATTTTTTTCCTCTTAAAATCTTTTCAAATTAGTGCCAACCTTTACAAACTTGAATTTCTGGCTTCTCCTGCGAATGTGGAGGATCTGACACAATGTAACAAAGTACCCGGGGCATCTTTCCTGGGGGCCCTCATTCTCTCCGGTGTGTTGCCCTTCTGGGCATTTGAATCCTAAACCCGGGACTAAGTAAATAAATAAACAAACCTAGAACTGA
>NW_005871140.1:0-26448 GCF_000147115.1 Myotis lucifugus
AGCAGCCTAAGCCAGCAGGTCGTTATCTCCCAAGGGGTTCCAGACTGTGAGAGGGCACGGGCAGGGCTGGGCCGCCCCCCCCCCCCCCCGAGTGCACAAATTTTTGTGCCCTGGGCCTCTAGTAATATCAATAAACAAAAATCAATTTCATTTCATTTGTGAGTGTTTATTTGCATACTGTATATGACTTAGAAAACAGGAAACAAAGATAAAAGTAAACATGAGGGCACTTATGTCATCTTCAGGACCTTTAAAATGTATTTTCACCAATTTACAAACCCCTTCATAATGTTGTGCCTTTCTTACAGTATTTTGTCTCCCATTAAACTTAGAGCTTTTCTTATTTAACCTAATATATTTGTATTTATATGAGATAAATTTTGATTTTCCTAGTTACTTATTTAAAGGCTGAATGTGTTTTATGTACCTTTGCCTCCTGCATAGAGTCATGTACATAGCAAGCAAACTCAAAAAAAGTATTTTAACATCATGTTGCTTTTCCCATATTAATTTATAAGCATCTTAGAATACTTACAGTTTATGACCAAAACATTTAATTTTTATTCTCTAGTGGTAAAAAAATAAAAAGTGTGTATGTGGCTTTCTGCATCCAAAGATTATGCCGAAAGCTCCATTGCAGTTATACATCTTTCATGTGTAGTGGATAATCTCTGTCTGTCCCTCCAAATCAGGTATCTATGGACCCCAACAACCAGGGATTTACAGGACCTCTAGCCACTGTTTAAATTGAACCAGTGGGAGACAGCAACAGCAGACCAGAAGTTGAGAAAAGAGAAGTTGGGGTATTTTATTTCCCTGGCTCCCTCCATGCCAGTCTGTGGTTTGGCAGTGGCTACATTCCTCTAAGCACATAGGTGCTGTAATTGTCTTTTGTTTCCCTCGCCTGAGGCGATATATCGGAAAAAATATTGCTCCGAGAAATGACCAAGATTTTACTGTCTATGTTTTCTTCTAGAATGTTTATGGTTTTGAGTCTAACATTAAGACTTTAATCCATTTTTAGTTTATTCTTGTGTATGGTATAAGAAAATAATCTAGTTTCATTTTTTTCAACGTATCTCTCCAATTTCCCTCACACCATTTATTGAATAGACTAATTTTACTCCATTGTATGTTCTTGTCTCCTCTGTCAAATATTAATTGACCATGAAGGCATGGGCTTTTATTCTGGGCTTTATATTCTGTTCCATTGATCTTTATGTCTGTTTTTTTATTTTTAATGTAAGAATAATGCTGTTTTGATAAATATGGCCTTGTAGTATATTTTGATATCAGGAAGCTTGATTCCTCCAATTTTGTTCTTCTTTCTCTAGATTGAGGTGGCTATTTGGGGTCTTTTATACTTTATATAAAATTTTGGGATATTTTTTTTCCAGATCTGTAAAATACACCATTGGTATCTTGAGAGATATTACATTGAATCTATAGATTGCTTTAGGTAGTATGGACCTTTTAATGATGTTAATTCTTCCTATCTATGTACAGGGTATTTGTTTCCACTTATCTGTATTTTCTTTAGTTTCTTTCTTTAGTGTCTTGTAATTTTTTTGAGTACAAGTCTTTTACATCCATGGTTAAATTTATTCCAAGGCTGTTTTTTATGTATTTGTAAATGGGAATTGCCTTATTAGTTTCTCTTTATGATAGTTTAGAATTGATGTACAGAAATGCAACTTATTTCTGGATATTTATTTTGTATCCTGCTACATAACTGAATTCATTTATCAGTTCTAGAAGTTTTTGGTAAAATCTTTAGAGTTCTTTTATATACAGTATCATGAATAGTAATCTTTTCTCTTTTGATGTCTTATGTGAATGTATTTTTAGAAAATATATTTTTTGCAATTATACCTCTTGGATCTTTTTGTATACCCAAGAGAAATCATCATTTTATTAAATTATTTTAATTTTCTGAGCATTTATGAAATGCTCTTAGAACAGTTGGAAGTGGTGCTAATTGTTCTTTAGAAAAATCTGTTCTAAATATAGGGAATGACACATTTTCTGCCAGTTCTACAGGTTTATCTTTGAACTCAAGAATTCATATGCTTACCCACCTAACGTTACCTTGATCTGCTTTCTAGTTATTAGCTTTAAATGGGTAGATATCAAGTATTATTTAAAGGTACCATGTAAAGCCATATAAGAAGAGAAATGGGCCAAAACCGGTTTGGCTCAGTGGATAGAGCGTCGGCCTGCGGACTGAAAGGTCCCGGGTTTGATTCCGGTCAAGGGCATGTACCTGGGTTGCGGGCACATCCTCCTGTGGGAGATGTGCAGGAGGCAGCTGGTCGATGTTTCTCTCCCATCGATGTTTCTAACTATCTATCTCTCTCCCTTCCGCTCTGTAAAAAATCAATAAAATATATTTAAAAAAAAAAGAAGAGAAATGGAACTTTGGAATATAGAAAAAAAAAGACTGAATTTGCTCTGGGGAAGTAAATGTTAATCACGCCAAGCAAAGAACAGAACTGGTGGTTATGCCAAGTAGAATGTGATGGCAGTTGATGGGGAACTTGGAAAAGAAACTTGTACTCTTTTGAACACAGGATATCTGACTTTCAGTTTGATGATCAGTATAATATCTTTGGAAACAATAGTTCAGAAGATGAGAAAACTGTATTGGCATTAATGAGATTTCATCTTCAACATTATGTTCTCAATTTTCTTTGTGTTCATTTGACAAATATTTTAGCATTTATGTGTTTATGAAGAATTTTTTACGGAATTTCTTCTTGTGTATACATTCCTTTGAAGAAAATGTGTTAAACCCAATGATTACAAATAATAAAAACTCAGGAGAAGAAATATGCCCAAAAGAATCAATTCAGATGACCTTCACTGATAAGACTACACCGGTACCACCATCTGGATTAGAAGTTCCTCTCGGATGATTTCGTAATGGCCTATGCATATTATTTTAATGGTTTTTAATATAAAGGTCTGCTTTTATGTATCTGTTTCCCATCTGAGTGAGTACCATTTTACTCACAATACTGAGTTAAGGCCTGGCTCAGAGAAAGAACTCAAAAATAATTTTTTTGAAATTATTAAATAAATAATGGAAAACTGAATGAATAAAAAGTAATATTAAAACTCATTTACACACATTGTTACCTCATAGCAAATTATTATTCATATCTGTTATTTTATAGGGCAGTTTAAAATAGAAGAAATACAGTTTGATAGATGGTGGGTAGACATTTCCTGTTGATAGGTACCTAGCAGCACGTATTCCTTTTTCATCAAATATATTCCACAGTTCACCAAGACTGCAGATATAGAATTATCTGAGGCTCTGAGGTTTGCTTTAGCTCTGTGGTTTCTACTTTCAGAGCACTCTGCTTAAAATTTGTGTGATATTTATACCAAGACAAACAATAGTAACAAACCATCTTAGATTGGGGTTCATGAGGAGCCATGGGGTTTTCTGGAAAGTTCATAGGCTTTGGAATCCAATAGCTGTAGCTTTAACATGCAGTTCTGCCAGTTGCTAGATTCATGACCTTTAATAAGTAAATTTCTTATCCATTCCCTGTTTCACTTCCCATCTGAGGTGAGCTTTTTTTGCTGTAGCATACAATTACTGGGCTTTCCCTTATGGAGTCAGAGTCCTGTGGAGTGGCATTCTTCTAGCAAATCAGTACTCTCTGCATGAGGGGAGGGAGGGACTGTCACACTGAGCACAGGAATGCTCTCTCTTGACTTCTACCTGCTGCCAAGTTTTTGTATTACACCATGCTAACTCCAGCTTCTTCATCACCATTAGTCACCATTGATGTGGGTGCATGTGTTTAAGGGAGGCTAAGTAGAGTTTAGAAAGACAGGCTCTGAGTATTAAAGGTAATTTTAATGTTTATGAATTTGGTTTTATTTATTTTCTGCTTGAAAACCTAAATGGTTAGTTAGATTTACCCAAAGACTATCCAAATCATTGTTCTCATAACTCCCTAAGTGAACTTCAACATTCATTTCTTTTATACAGAACCTTTAAACATGGTGAAAGGCTAAACTGAACGAGGAACCGTTTATTACTCAGAACTATTTGACAAAAACCTCTAAACATTTTGCCTGGCAAAATACAAACAAAACTAATTCAATTCATTCTCATTCCTAAATGGTGTTATTTCAAAGTCCTTTCCAGAAGCAGCCTTCACAAGAATTGAAATTACTTGTTGACCTCTTCCGATCATTTCTTGTTGCTAACACTCACCTACTTGGATTTTTAGGTATGAATATAAGCAAGAGTGAGATAGCAAAAGAAACCCCCTTAAAACCGTCTCGGAGGTCGCTGCCTTGCCTGGCCCAGAGCTTTGCCTACTCGAAGAGCCTGAGCCAGTCCACCTCACTCTTCCATTCCATTGAGAGTGAACCTCAGGCTCACACTTCTGTGACCTCAATCTCCGTTGACAAAGCAGAGCAAGGTGAGCTCTATTTTCTTGTTCAAATTGTGAAGACTATGTTATTTCCCCCCCCAAAACCATCTATTTTTCATTTCTTCATCCATTTCACTAGTATTTATAAAGCTCTTTAGGAGGAGGCTGGCATAGGAAGAACAGTACCCTGTGCCAGTTAGAGGAAAGGCCTTTGTTAGCCAGATGTGTTTTCAATTCTGTTTTGCCTTGAAGGTAACCAACCCCATGCAAACCTAGACCTAGTCCTTGCTGTTTGCAGGGAAAGACAGACCAGCTCATCTGAATTGTTGGCTCATTACCATTCCTGGTGAAAATTTATAAACAGAAAACAGAAATTGAGTAGAGTATGTCATCAATAATGAATTTAATTTCCTAAAAAGACCAAAGACTTTAAATAATATTGACAATAAGCATGAGGATTTGGTTGTATGAACATGTGGTTGGACAAGTGTTGCCAACCAAATGTTGGCACTGAAGCCTTACATAATAGAAGGGCTGAAATATAGGGAAGCGCCAGCCAGATGCCACATTAAACAGGCTTTGTGGCTGCCCTTTCTACACATAGATCTGCCTGTCTGAGGCACACCATTATATTCACAGGAGTCAGGAGTCAAAATACAACCAGGCTACCATGTCCTTCAGTGGGTAGGGTGTATTTTTATTTTCCCATCCCTTTCTAAAAGGCTTGTGTCTTATTAGACTGTATTTCCTTATAATTTCTTAGGGTTGCTTCTTCTTTTGGATAACTTGCAAATACCAAGATTATCTTTTCAATAATACTGTGAAATCACTGTCTATTAATAAATGGTCTTCTTACAATCCATGTCCAATAAGGAAGACGGCTAATTGTTCAGAGGATAAATGTATTATAAACTATAGTACAGATGTTTGTTTCCTTTACTGAGTGAAATTTTAACTAATTTCAGCTCAGTAACTAAAAATTATTTATGTTTGGCTATCATCAGATATCAGTCACTGTGGTCATTTTTTAAAAACTGTTACTGTGTTTTAATTTCTCAATTTTTTTTTCCAGTTAACCCTGAGGAAGATAAAAAAGACTCTGTACTTAAATGCTCTTTTGCTGACCTCAGTGATTTTTGCTTAGGTGAGTTGATTGCTAATATTTCCTTTATTTTTCCCCCCTCTCTAAGGTAAGCTGTCTTCTTCAAACTTAGAACATTATTTATTTTTTTAGAAAAAAATATTCATGTCTGGTCTTTAATATTTTGTTGGGTATGTGGAATATTCTGAGGTTAAATTACTAAGGTGTTTTATATGCAGTGTGACAGTCAAATAATATTTGAAAACTTGTAATGGACAACAATCCTATAACTGAAAAAAATAATAAATATTTTCTGCTATTATTCATTGGAAAATTTATTGAAAGTTTCTATGAATGAGTACATTTATATTACTATGTCTAGCATTATCTGTTGTTGATTTTTCTGTTGTGCTAGATGAATGCTTAGCTCATTTGTATAACCTTTTAATTTTTCATAGTTATATTGCCATTTTAAATTTAAACCTCTCTACTGACTAAATTTGTAACTTTAAATAGTATATTTGCACCTTTACATCATACTCTATCACATTTCAACACTCTATCTTAACTCCTCACTTGGCATATACATTACAACTGTAAAAAGAATGCTTTCTGCAGATGCAATATCACTTGCTTTGCTACAGTGCCAAGCTACCAGCACCTCTGTCTTCTTTTGAGTATTCCTAGAATCAAGGTCAAATAGATTCCCCTATCCAACTGTCCATCAAATAGTCAAAATCACACAACATTATACTTACTTCATTGTTTATACTACAAGCTTTTGATAGTTTTATTTTCCTAGATTATGTGATATTTTGTCTCCTTAGGAGAACAAAAATACATCTTTTTCTAAATACTTTTATCATGTTTCAGTTTCTTGTTTTTATATATTTCATCTCATTCTTTTTTAAGAAATTCTTGGTTCCACTGATGTTTCATTGGACTACTGGATAATTCCAGTTTCTAATGTCACACTTATTCTTTGTTAGTTTCCATTCTTGTTTTATTTTTTTTTTCAGGGTAAATCCTTAAACAACTATCTTAGAAAGTTGATTAATGTGAAAATTTTCTAAGTTATTGTATATCTGAAATGACTTCAGTTTGCTCTTACTATTGATTGGTATTTGTTTGGTCATAAAATTTTAGATTAAAAATCATTTTTCTTAAATTTGGAGACTAATTCACTGTCATCTAACTTCTGTTGTTACTGCTGATTCTTATTCCTTTGCAATTGATATTTTTTTCTCTCTGTACATTTTTATCATATATATATATATATATATATATATATATATATATGTATATATATATATATCCTATATAATAAAAGCCTAATATGCAAATCGACTAAATGGTGGAATGACCAGTGGAATGACTGGTCGCTATGATGCACACTGACCACCAGAAGGCAGGCACCCAATGCAGGAGCTGCCCCCAGCCCGCAGGCCCCAGGCCAGCCAAGGCGGGTGCCAGCGAGGGCCCCCCTGATCGCCCTGTCAGTCGCCCCACAGATCGGCCCTGGTCACCAGCCAGGCCTAGGGACCCTACCCATGCACAAATTTTGTGCATCAGGCCTCTAGTATATATATAATTTATTTCAGAGAGGAAGGGAGAGGGAGAGAGAGAGATAGAAACATCAACAATGAGAGAGAAAGAGAATCATTGATCAGCTGCCTCTTACATGCTCCCTACTAGGGTTGAACTTGCAACCAGGGCATGTGCCCTGACCTGGAATCAAAAGTCAATGCTCAACCACTGAGCCACACCAGCTGGGCTGTCTTTACTTTTTGTGTTATAAAACTCTACAACCTAATGTTTAAGTGTATGTGTGTCCTACCTTCTTTCAACTTCTGTATAATTTATCCACAATTTATGACCATTTGTTTGTTTCTTCCTCACTTTCTGGAAGTCCAATTAAAAGTTAAACATTTTCTTTTATCTTGTGGTCTTGACTTCTGTCTTGGTTCTGGGAGATTCCCTAAGTCTTTCTTCCAAATGTTTTTTCATCTGTGTATATATATGTGGGGATAAAATAATTTTGTTATTTAATTTCCAAGAGTTTTTTTATTCTTAGAATGGAACATTTTCAGAGCATGCTATCTTATTTTTTTTAAATACAACATCCCTAATCTCTCTAGTACCATTTGTGATTATCTTAAGTTTTTCTTTGCTTCTTAAATTTTAGTCTGTTTTTCTAAGAATCAGTTCTTATGCTTATTTAAATTAGTCATTCTCTTTTAGGCTATAGAATTTTCCAAAATTTCTGGTCTTTGATTGCCTATTTACACTTAAGAATAAAAGAACTGGAAAGCTGACTCGGAGTTCTGGGTACATGGAGAGCTCTTAGAAACTGAAAGCCTTCACTTTCTGTTGTTGTTAATCCCTACTCGGGATTTTTTTCCATTGATTTTTAGAGAGAGTGGAATAGAGGGAGGGAAGAGGAGAGAGAAAGAGAGAGAGGGAGAGAGAGAAAGAGAGAGAGAGAGAGAGAGAGAGAGAGAGAGAGAGAGAGATTAGAGGGACACATTGATTGGTTACAGGTTGCCTCCTGCACTCACTCTGGATGGGGCCAGGGTTCAAACCTGCAAAATAGAATAACAGTCAAAATAGAATACATTTCTATGAATAGTTTTCAAAAAATGAAATGTACAACTAGTTTTTAGTCACCTAGTACTTGGAATAATATTGATACTGAAAGGTTCTATCGATTCTGACCCTCCATTCATAGGCAATCTAATTTTTTTATTTATTTTTTTATAACAGTGACAAGTTTACTCAACTTCCTCTTTGGCCTTTCTCAGTTTTCATGCAAAGTTTTCTTTATTATTTTTTAAATTAAATTTATTGGGGTGACATTGCTCAACATGAACATATTGGTTACATGTGTAGATTTCTAAGTTACAAAATCTGTATATTATAGTACTATGTGCCCACCACCCAAAGTAAAATCCTCTCCTGTCACCTCATATTAGGATCCCCTTCTCCCACCACCTACCTCCCTCAGGCAACCACTACACTGCTGTTTGTGTTCATATTTTTCAGTGTTATACCCCACATATGAGTAAAATCATATGGTTCTTAGATTTTTCTGTCTGACTTATTTCACTTAGCATAATGTTCTCAAGGTCCATCCATGTTGTTGTAAATGATGCTATTTTATCCTTTCCTATGGCTGAGTAGTATTCCATTATGTATATGTACCACATCTTCTTTATCCAGTCCTCTATCACAAGGCACTTTGGTTGTTTCCATGTTTTGGCCACTGTGAATAATGCTGCAATGAACATAGGGGGGGGGGGGTGCTTGTATCTTTGCATAAATGATTTTGAGTTTTTCGGGCATATACCCAGGAGTGGGGTTGCTGGGTCATATGGTAGCTCTATTCTTAATTTTTTGAGGAGTTGCCAGACTGATTTCATAGTGGTTGTACCAGTCTATATTCCCACCAGCAATGAATGAGGGTTCCCTTTTTCCCACAACCTCTCCAACACTTGTTATTCCTTGTCTTGTTGATAATGGCCACTCTACCAGGTGTAAGGTGTTATCTCATTGTAGTTTTAATTTGCATTCTGCTAACTGCTAGTGAGGTTGAACATCTTTTCATATATCTATTGGCTGTTTGTATGTCTTTTGGGGAGAAGTGTATTTTCAGGCTCTCTGCCCACTTTTTGATTGGATTGTTTGTTTGGTGTTGAGTTTTATGAGTTCTTTATATGTTTTTGAAAATTAAACCTTTATTGGAGCTACTGTTTGCAAATAGCATCTCCCATCTGGTTGACTATTTGTTTCTTTTATTGTCCATTTCTTTTGCTGTGCAGAAGCTCTTCAGTTTTATCCAGTGTCATTCATTTATTTTTCCTTTTACCTCCCTTTCCTTTGAGGTCAAGTCCATAAAATGTTCTCTATAGGTCCATAAGTTTGGTACCTATATTTTCTTTGAGCAAGATTTACATTTAAATCTGTTGGCTGGCTGGAATTGCCTGTGATCAATGCCTTTGAACTGGGGCTTTTCCTAATTATAAATTAAACCCAAATAAAGCCAGAATTTATCAAAAAGTGATAATAATTTAATCCAATACTTATTTTATAACCTCGAAGTGAATTTATTTATAACCTGCATACATTAAGCTCTGAGTTTTTATTAGTGAACACACTGGTGACCCAGCTCTGTTGCCTACATCAGCGGTTCTCTACCCTGGCTCCACATTAGAGTCAGGAGCTTTTAAAACTCCCTGGGTCCCGCCTTCAGAAAATCGGTTTTAAATGCTTTGGGTATGCAGTCAGTAGCCATACTCCTAACTATTCCCCACAAAAATATTAAATAATGTGTAGCCTAAGATTTGTACCTTGGTTTCTCTCTGAGTACATTGTTAAGATACTTTTTTATAGTTTTTTAATGATGAGCTGGGTTATTTATAACAGCATTCGGAATGACTGCCAATTACTTGTGTTACTTATGATACTGTTTTTGTGTGTGTGGCATAGAAACAGTGCTGGCTTATTAAGTTCCCTAATTAAAGGAAGACAGTCACCAGCAGATTCATCTCATATACAATGTCAAAAATAACATTTCATCAAAACAAATACATTCAGAGTACAAAGGTCTTTTCTATAGTAATTAGTTCTGAAAGGGGTTAGTAGTGCTAGTTATTTTCTGATAAAAAAACAAAAGTAGATCCAGAGACAGAGAAGCATGAATCAGACCATCAAACCTCAGAGGGAAGTTAGAAAAGTGTGAGTGTAAGGGGAAGAGATCAACCAAGGGACTTGTATGCATGCATATAAGCCTAACCAATGAACACATACACCAGGGGGGTGAGGGCATGAGTCGGGAGGTGGAGTTGGGATGGGGGAGAAAGGACACATACGTAATACCTTAATCAATAAAGAAAGAAAAAAAAACCCTTGTCCAGAATATCCATATAGGTGGTAGAGTTTGCACATCACCTTTCACTAATAATTCTCCCAAATTAGTAGTAGTTAATAACCTGTCACTTTAATCATCCAAACCTGTCTATTTCATTCCATGCTTCTTGTTTTTAACAGCTTGCTATCACAAATATTAAAATTTTCTCTAAATGTTTAATATAATTGGATGCCCTGTCACCATGTTTTTTTCTTCTTTGTTCAATATATCTCAATCATTTGACACACTTGACTTGTATTTATATCTCTCCAGGCATTGTACCTCATACTCAATATTTTGGCATTTTCCAGCATCATTCTATCATTTATTCAATTTAGAGAAACATCACAGCTCCTTAAGGATTTAAAACATGTTCACATGAGGTGTTGGCCTTCATAATGAAAGTGAGAATGAAGCTCTGGCTGACAATAGTATATCACCAAGTATTCTAGGAATCCATCTGGATATAACACCTGGATGGGAAATACTATTTTAGAGTCATATGTATAACTTGTATTTAAAAGTCATCTTTAAGAAGAGGTCAAGCAAAATGGCATCAACTATAACAAGAGTGTAATTAAATAAAACATGAGTGTTTTAGGGATAAATGCTCACTTTTAAATTCAACAGTTACATTCTCTAATTTTTCGTTTGGAGTTCAGACTATTAGCTTCTAGCATTGGGTTGGCTAATGCATGGGAATTTCCAAGTGCTAACAGGCTCTGATATAATTTTTGGAACCTGACTGATGCATTTAAGTAATGGCTTTTCTTTTTTACAGTGAACTATTTTGAACTGCCCCGTGAGAATATTAATGCTGTGGCAGAGTGAACTGTGTATGGTCACTGAGAATTGATATTTCTCATTGTTCAACAATGGAGTTTTAGAGGAAGGAATATTAACAGTTTATTGGTTCAAGGCTGGAAATTTCCACTTTAAGTTATCCAACAGGACTTTTAGTGTATTATAGATGCAATGCTGTTTTCCCACCTAGACTTTGGTCAAATCTCCATTCTTGTACCTATTAGCTGTGTGAGTGTGGCATATCATTAACCTCTCTGGGCCTCAGTAATTTCATTTGTAAATTGGGATTCATTATCCATACTTTGCAAGATTGCTGAATTAAATGAACAGGCATAGCGCATCATCCTAGAGTTTTATTGCTTTATGCAGCAATTCAACACCAAAGTCTGCTGAGCTCAAAGATATCTTCACAAACCAGCTGTTCCTCTTATCACCCAAATGGCAGATTGGAATAACAATAATTTACTGAACTCTTACTGCACAACTCTCTACCTGCCTTATCTCAATTCTCATAACAATGATTTGGGTCAGGTAGTACTATCAGCCTGTTTTTACAGATGAGGAACCTGATTCATTAAGAGATAAAATAATTTGCCAAATGCCATAGCTAGCCAATGGAGAACTGAGATTCCAACTCAGGAAGTTTTAATCCCTTGCCTTCTCTCTTCATCACCACAATAGGAGCAGAGGCCTCTAAGGTGAAAAGTGCTTAGTGATGTCCATAGAACACTAGCTCTGCAAGATGATAATAAGTATCAGGATGGGAGCTGTGAAAGATTGGGAGGGGGGTAACATGCTAAATATACATCGGAGATCATTGATTTTAAAAAGCTAATCAGATTGATAGATTTAGACTTTTGTTGTTTGGTTGTTGTTGATTTGTTGTTGTTGTTGTTGTTGTTGTTGTTTTCATTCTTTTTATTGCCACCTCTGAGCCTTTAATTCTTTTCATAGAGCAGGTCATGAAGCCAGGTACCACTTCACCCTGTGCCCCCAGCCACACAGACACAAACACACACACACTGTCACACACACACACACACACACACACACACACACACACAGTCATTTTGGAAAGTGCTAATCCATGTGATAATCAATCTGAAATCCTGTGTGACAATAATCCTGTTCATCAATCCTAGAAACCCTGGTACTATCATCCACCCTTTTTTCTTGTTAGTATGCAGGACAGAGCAATTCATATTAAGAGGTGATTAATTCTGCCCATACCTGTGGTGCTGTAAAATCAGATAACTTTGAAATAAAATAAATAGGGCTCATTAAGACCAACATAATTTGAGTCCAACGAACCAACATATAAATATGTCAAATCTTGTGAAATCAACGTTTTGCTAATGTTATAAAACAACTCCCTCAGGAAGTGGCTTATATTAGACAGTTAAGGCACTGTTGCTTTCTATTATTATCATAATAGTTTAGCATGGTGGAGTCTTCATTGATCTTCTTAAAACAGTTGTAGTCAAATGAGTACTTGGTGATTTTGCTTTTGTTCTACAATCTTATATAATTTCCACCAACTTTTGTTATTTTTTTCCAACAGTGTCTCTTATTAATATGGTATAACAGGAACTTTCTACTAATGTTGCCAATCTATTTAATAATTGTAGAAATAAAAATATTGTACTGAAAGAACATATTGTTTTTCCAGTTTCGACAGCCTTACAGTCACTGTAAATCTTTTCAATTGTTTGTTAAAGACATTAAATAAGTTCTCTGGGCTCAGTTCTGAAATTATATTCAGAATCTGACACTGCACCACTTTCTGCTACAAGTGCTGTGCTCACTACTACACCTCGGTCCAGTCTGCACCATCTCTGGGCAGAGTAGTGTAATGCCTCCTAATTGGTCTCTGCTCCAACTCTTACCTCCTGATATCAGTTATAGGAGTCTTTAATAAAAAGGAAATTAAATATAATTCTTTCTCTATTCAAATCCCTCCCTATTTCCAATAACATTTAAAATATAAACTCCTTACTATGGCTTCTGAGGCCCTAAAAGATACCTGGGCCTGGCATCTCTAGGTCATTTCCTAATGCTGCCTTTTACTAACAGTGAATGCTGCTGCCAATCCTAACATCTTTTGTTCCTTCTTCATAATAACCTTTCTCCTCTTCCAGAGCCCTGATAGAAAGAGATTTCATAGGAGCTTCATTTTCTGTTTCCTAATCTTGATTTATTTTTATTCATAATACTTAAGTATTACCTGAGATTATGTGACTTATTTTTCTCACTGTTTTCAGAGGACAGAGACTTTGCCTGTAGCCTAGAATCAACAATACCTGGCGCCATGGCCTGTGTGGCTGTATGGTTAGAGTGTTGACCCTTTGGAGCAACACCTGCTTAGGAATCTTGAATTCTTACAAATATCTATATTTGTATAAAATATATTTTGATATTGAATTCTTACAAAATATCTCTACCTTCAGGTTGAAGAGACTTGGTGTCCAATCAAATTTGCATAATTCTAATTTTATTTTCAAAAAGTTTAACTGCATTTAGTAGCAGAAATGCATTTAATTCTTATGAAAGTTACTTTAGTGTCGGTATTAATTCACTAACAGGTGAGGTCTCATGTTATTAATGTTTTTGTTTACTTATTAAATGGATGGGTCATAAGAAAATTATACTTGGCTCAGCCTTGGGAAAATTTGGGGGGGAAAAAAGAAAGATTAGTCCATGTAAAGAGAGAGAAAAAGGATAAAAAAATGGATTTAATTGTCTTTGTCTCTCTTCTAGGCCTAGGAAAAGATAAGGATTACCTGGATGAATCAGAACATGCTAATTATGACCGATCTCGGCTAATTAAAGATTTTGTTCCCAAAGATGATTCTGAATCCAAGAAAAGATTGTCTAAGGTAAGGTAAGGTAAATTAAACTATTAATAAAGGCATTTAAAGATTGTAACATCTAAAAACTTTCAATTTTTTTCAATAGTAATCTATACTCTGCTGGAAAGTGTAAGAAAGCACAAAGTCTAATGCACATATCTAAGGACTCAAAATTGAAAAATAATGTGTAGACATATTTTATTATCCAAAACAATTTTATCAAATAATCTGAAATACAAAATTATTCAGTAATATCTTCTTCAGGGGGTTAGTCCATCTTTTTTTTCATGTTTTTTGAAAGGCAGTATGGTTTTAATGAATATATGAGTTCTGGTATCAAATGGACCAAGATTTGAATTCCACTTCCACTACTTACTGTGTTAACTTGAGCAGGTTAAACTCAAATAGCCTTTTTTCTCTGTCTGTAAAATCAGAATCATGTCTGCTTTGATGACTATGTAAAATAATCAAATCAGGTATCTGGAGCATAGTAAAAGCTGTCTATATTGTTGGTTTGTATAAACTCACTGAAGCTTAGATCATTAACAAATGGGTAACTGGGTAGAGTTCAGTTTTAAAAACCCCGGCTCCAGCAGTTGCACCATCCCTCAAAATCAGACTCTTCAAAGCATCCGAGTGTGGTTGTTCAACACCCTTTGATGGGTTCCAAGACAAATCCCGACTCAGTCCAAGTTTATTTTGTTGTTGTTGTTTTTTACTGATTAAAATATGAATGCTTTTGTAAAAGAAATTTTCAGTTTAACACAAGGAATCATAGCTTTCATTGTCACTGCATGGCTAATAATCATGTTTATGAATACATCTTTCTCTGTGATGTTTGCTTTGGTTTGGTTTAATTTTGCAAATCCCTTTTCAGTCACCACCAAAATATTAGTGAAGAAATATGGCACAATTTAAATATTATTATTACAAAAGAAACCAAATTTTAATAAATATGTGCTTGTACCAAATTCCTTCAATCCTATTTGGTTTTGTTTAAAGGAGTCATTATTTTGTGCCAGTAATTCTTAGATTATTCACAAGCTAGTTGTTGCTCTCCTTGTGTTTCCTTCATCTGTCTCTGTATCTGATTAAACAAAATGGGTAAAGCATTGTTCCAAGTGGTTTGACAGGAGGAATTATAAGAAAAATTGAGTAAAAACACATGTTGTTTCTTAAGATACCTATATCCTCAACAGAAAGACAAGTACAGTATACTTCAAAGAAATTAGAAAATGAACTAAGATTAAATGAAATCTGTAGATCTGCTTCTCTAGGATTTACAGCCATCAATGATCCCCTCCATTTCTTTTCTTCTCAACAGTAGTCATTTCCCAAATCTCACTGACGAAACTTGAACTTCAGAATATAAAATTAAGAAGAAATAGTTAAACCTGCATGCATAATTTGGTTTTGACATTAAAATAGGAGATGGTGTGTGATGATGGTAGCTGGACACAGTTGTTCAATTCAAGAAATTGTAGTCTAATGTCTTACTGAAACTATCAATTGCATAATCTGCTATTGTACTTCTAGAACTATATCTGACTAGTTTCTGGGCATTGTGACATTACATCTGTTTGAGAATTTGGTTTGTCAACCATTGTGTAAACATTTCCTGAATGATTTTGAGTTAACATGGTGAAGCCAGCGATCAGAGGGGGCTAAGGGTCCCCTGCCCAGGCCTAAGGCCTAGGCCAGAGGCAAAATTCTAAGATTACTTTTAATTGAATTACCTTTGCATAGTTAGCAACAGTCACACACACCCAATAAAAATCATAAACTAATTTTTATAGGCAAGTTTATTCCCTTTGAACATTTTGACAAACATATTCTGTCACACCTGTGTGGATAAGAAAACCAGGAAACTGTCTCCAGTTTACATTACATTACATTAAATTTATAATGTAAGAAAAGGGATAATTTTATAAATTCATAGACTGGAGTACCTGGGCTGTCTGCAAGCAAAGTTCTTAAGTAGAGAGGGATTGTCTTTAACATAGTTTAGCTAAATATTGCCTTTCTCTGTCATATTAACATAGAGAGCACTGTGAATAGCACTTGAAGGTAAAGTCCTATAGCCAACTGGATGATTCTCAGAAGCAAAATCCTCCTCTCTGTCAAAGAGCCATGCTCTATACCAACTGAGGCCTCTGGATGTGGACAGTGTACAAGGGATGTCTACAATTAATCTGGGTTAGAAAAAAATGAACTTCCGAAGCGGAATCCATGATTTCTGTTGTAGCCATTAATGAAGAGTTTGTTGCTGCAACTCTCTCTTGGAATGTCAAAAATAACTACAGATGTTGCCAATAATGAGTCTGGGAATATGAATCTATATTCCAAATGACAGTGATGTAACCTCTTACAGAATGTTGGATATCAAATTAGACAGAAAAAAGGTTATGGACTAGGAAAATATTGGCATGAATATTTCAGCAGCTCATTAAATTTCAATCACAAGGCCATTCAATTTGACTGTATCAAATTGGCTGGCTTTGGCAGATGATGTTCAGCTTTAATTCAATTGGTAACAGGAAAATCTCTCTGTTAAGACTGGAGACAGTGATCATTGGGTGGAGAAGGTGAAAATGAGATGGCCACTGGGATCTTTTATAATGTGCCTTTCATATGGGCTATTCTAAATGGCTTTTGTAAATCAGCAATAAAATTAATCATGGAAAGCTTGATAGATTTGACTATTTAGATACTAATCAGTATCAAAATTACAATAACATTTTGAAGTAAGATATAAGCTTAACATGTGGAAATAAGCTGACATACTTAAATACAGATGTATATAATGATGGTTAATATTCTTAATCTGCAAAGATATCATAATAATATAATTAATAAATGTAAGAGTAAAAAAGTACTGAAAAACAATATAATTTTAACATGTAAAATGATTAGCAATACTAATAATTGAAGAAATGCAAATGTAATATTCTTTTAAACCAAATTAGAAAACATTTTAAAACAAAATAAAACCCAAAATTGATACTATAAACTTTCAGTGTTAGTTCTTGCTGGTAGATGCATATATTGATCCAAATCTTCTGGAAAACATTTTGACAGTAAGCATTAAAATCCTTAAAAGAATCTTGCTCTTTGACCCACAGTAGGAATTTAACCAGGGAATATAATTAAATGTTAGCCCAAATAATTATGTTTAAGAATGTTCTCACACTGTAGTTTGTGAGGAGTGGGAGGGAATAAAGCAAGCACTTAAATATTCAAGAATAAAAGATGAAATTAAAAATAGAAATGCCCTCAAATCAGGCAATTGAAAAAGACATGACCCCCCCCAACCCCAGTATGGTTACATGAGAAGGTGGTTACAAAAAACAATATGTGAACAATACCAATCTATATATATAAAAGCCTAAGTGACCATCCGACCATTTGTCCGACTGGTAGCTCTGATGCGCAATGACCACCAGGGGGCAGAAACTCAACACAGGAGCTGCTGAGCTGCGGTGACTTGGCAGCTGCAGTTCTCAGGTAATGCACCCGGAACCAGAGAGGAGGGAGCCCGATTCTGGGGTGCGTCACCCAAGAACCACCGTCTTGCAATCCGGGACCCTCAGGGGATGTTGGAGAGCTGGTTTCAGACCAATCCCTGCAGGCCAGGCTGAGGGACTCCACCAGTGCACAAGTCCATGCACCGGACCTCTAGTTATATAATAATGTCTAGCTCATTTTTATTGAGAAAATGCTTAGACTTATTTTTTTAAATATAAATGTATTGATTTTAGTAAGGAAGGGAGCGGGAGAGAGAGATAGATGCATCAATGTTGAGAGAGAATCATTGATTCTCTCCTGCACACCCCCTACTAGGGATCAAGCCCACAACCCGGGCATGTGCCCTTGACCGGAATTGAACTTGGGATCCTTCAGTCTGCAGGCTGATGCTCTATCCACTGAGCCAAACCAGGTAGGGTGAAAATACTTAGAATTCTATACAACAATTTTTTATAGTGTTTATCACTGGATGACAAAATTCAAATGACATAAGTTTATTTCATGTATTCTTAATTTTAGGCCACATGTATTATCATTTATATTTTTATATTTTAGATGGCTAGTAAATGACTGAGTTAAGATTTAAACTAAGATGATTCTGTTTCCCAAAAGTGTCTTTCTACTTTGCTACACTGGCAAGACAAGAGCAATTCAGAACTTTACCTCCTTAGTCTGGTAACCATCGTAGGTAGAATTTCACTTAGTCCCCCTAATATATATTGACCACCTACACACCAGAGGGTATGGTAAGCACTCTGTATGCCATATCTCATGTAATTGTCATAACTCAATGAGACTAGATAGTAGAGGTCTCATTTTACCAATGAAGGACATAAGTTTAAAGAGGCAAATTTCAAGGCCAGTTTCTGAGCTAGGTAGGAACAGAGCTGGCTTGTATCATGTCTCTCCAACTCCAGAACCCTTTGCTTCTCTGCCTCCAGTTTGATAGTTAACTGTAAGAACTAACCACTCCCATGTATTAAGCATACCTTCCTAATGCCCTACAACATTGCTCCGAAGTAGGCAGCTCTGCATTCTAATAATTGTGTGGCTAACTCACAATATTCTGGGAATGGGTTGACCTGTTTGTAATTCACCTTTGTATCAATAAACAAATAAAAGTAGACCAGGAATCTGTTATACTTTAATACTAAACCTCAGCAAAAATAGTGAAAAGGGAAAAGGTGTATATTCCTTGGGATTACATAATAATCACCGCACTAAATATTTTCAACTGCTTCTGCTGCACAGTATGGGAACTCTCCTTGTCAATCAGAAGAAAAATTAAAAAACAGTCCACCCACTTCTTCTACAAAAACCCTCACAGCTGCCAACAGTTATGTCTAGAGCAGAACACTAGGATATCAAGGTATGGAGACATTTGAATTATTAGAGTAGATTTAGGTGAGGGATGAATATGCTAGGGCAGTTCTTTCATTCCCTCCAAAACTATAAAGGAAAAATGTACCTGTCTGCTTAGGGAAGTCTTATTTCATAACAAATACAGGAAACAAACAAGATGCCATACATGTTTTCTCTCTCCTGAAACTAATATCTTGGTAATTAGACACACAGCAGGCTGCCCCAAACACCAATTTGTGGGTTTTCCCCTGAGTACTTAAGAGCTCATTTTGGGAAATCTATCTCCTAAGCCTCCCTGGAGGACTTTTACTCTAAAATGAGAGCTGCAATAACTTTTCTGCAGAAATTTTACATATGTTTATGGCATGTGAAAGTAAATTCAATATATTAGTGTGTGAGCATACCAATTAAATTGTACGGATAATTGTTCCAGTTGATATGTATACATTTGATCAATGATAGGTTCACATTAAACTAATTCTCTAACTGCTTAGACATGAAACCAGCTAGAGAAGTCATATCAAAACTAATGTCATTTGAAGACATTAAAAGTCAAAGCTACTTCATTAACCTGCCACCTCCAGGTTATAAAGGTAACATGGTAACCAGACTCTTCAGGTTATGCACATATCAAAAGGATCACAGGATTGAGAGTTGGAGCATCTTCTATATATATAATCTACATATATAAAAGGCTAATATGCTAAGTGTCAATGATCTGACTGGTTGCTATGGCATGCAATGACCATCAGGGGGCAGATATTCAACAAAGGAGCTGCCATGATGAGCATAGAGAAATGGCACTGCAGACCTGTCATCCACAAAGCAACACTCAGCTTCCCCCAAGTGGGCCACAGGCCCTGCCACCACCCTGGAGCTACAGCCCACCAAATTGCAGCCAACGCTGCCGAGACCCCCATGGCACAAAATATGGCCCACAGCCCAGCCCAGCCACGAAATGGTGGCTGTGGGCGCCGGATAATGATTTCATATAGAAAAGCCCGGCTTCCTCTCTCTAGCAACGACTAGCCTACTTGCAGTTTCTTCAGCCCAAGAACACGACTTTCTTCATAGCCAGGTGCAAACATTTTGAAGCATCCATCTTATATAAAAACTGCTGTTTGAAATTTTAAACCTGCTATTTTGGCTTCTGTAAACACTTGATTGCTTAAATAATAAGGAAAATAAGACTACTCCCATTCCAGAGAAGCCATAAACTATGCCCCAGACAGAGTTGTCAGTGTTGGCACCAGGACAGACCTTGAGATATGGTCTCAAGGCCCCTTCCCAGCACACAGGCCTTCTTTCTCAGAAGGTCCAGAAGTCTCATTCCAAATTTGGAAGACAAAGAACTAGAAAAAGTATAAATAGGGAAAGTTTCCTCCATGTTGGGGGGCCCAGAATTTGAAAGACACATTTTTTTCCCTGGGCCTGCACATAATTATGACAAAATGTAACTCCCCTTTCTCTAAGCATTGCTTGGTTTTTCTCCAGTCTTCTGTAACAATTTCACACTTTAACCAAATGTCTGTGAAGCATTTTCCCATGCCTCATCGCATTTGATCCTCACAGAAGTCCTGGAGTAGGTAGATAGGAGACTCGGTAGAATCCTATTTTCTTTTCATTAGCCAGAAAAACAGAGATTTAGAAAGCTTAGAAACTCTCTACCTGACTGAAAAGAAGGTGGACCTTGAAAATGACTTCAGCTTTTCTCACTGCGCAGAATATAGTCAAACACTGCTGCAGTTAAATATTTTACCCTTTGTTCTCCCTACGTGATCTACAATAATATGCTTCCTGTTGATATTTACTTCTGTCTTGCTGACAATTACCTGAAAATGAAGTTGGGATGCTTCACTGGGCTGGAAAAAGTTTAGCTAAATCAGAAAGCAGGTCTAATTAAGCAAGTTTATTCTCTATATATAAAAGGCTAAGTTGACTTGTGCATGCACGATACATACAAAGCTCTCCCTGGTGCCAGTCACACGCATGTGTATTGATCTGTCATTGTTGATCGTGAATTTGGTTGACACTTCTATTATAGAGAAAGGGCGAATGGTGATATTAAAATATTTCTTCTGCCCTAGCTGGTTTGGCTCAGTGGATAGAGTGTTGACCTACAGAGTAAAGGGTCCCAGGTTCGATTCTGGTCAAGGGCATGTACCTTGGTTGTGGGCACATCCCCAGTAGGCAGTGTACAGGAGGCAGCTGATCGATGTTTCTCTCTCATCCATGTTTCTAACTCTCTATCCCTCTCCCTTCGTCTCTGTAAAAGAATCAATAAAATATATTTTTTAAAAAAGAAATTCAATACCAAATGACTGAATTAAAAAAAAATTCTTCTAATTAATTTCCTTTCAATGTGCATGAATTCATGCACTGGGCGGGCCTCTAGTTAATAATAATGATACTATTAAATTACAACTATTAGTTACAACAGGTAACATTTATTAAGGATCTTTCAGGGATTTTATTGATGACCTATATTATTTTAGTCACATAGCAACTCAAAAACGGTATGGTCAATTTTTACCCCCATTTTGTAGGTGAGGAAATGGAGGCTTAACATGGCAAAGTGACCTCCCTGGTATCATATAGTTAGGTAAGCAGTGCCAGGAATTATATAGAAGCCACTTCAGTGTTAAGCACTGTGCCATGCTGTGCACTGTGCGATGCTGTATATAATGGAGGGATGCACAAGGGCTATAGAAGTGACAGGACAAGTATATCAGAAAGTTAGAGAACATGGGTACATTACTGGGGAATGATCATGTACATTAGAAACTATGCATATTGTGCTTTCCTTGATGTTTTATGCTCAAGAGAAAATATAATAAAATTGAGACTCCTGAGTTCAGATCCTGATCAACTATAAAATACCCCTTCCCTGCTGTTTATAGCCCTTCCCCTGTCCATGCCCTTTTCCTCCCCTCACTTTGCCAGGCAGACTTCTTAGTCTCACCAAATGAGTCCATCAAAATATGAATATTTTGCCCAGCCAGTGTGGTTCAGTGTTGAGCATCAATCTATGAACGAGGAGTTCATGGTTTGATTTCCTGTCAGGGCGTATGCCCGGATTGCAGGCTCAATCCATAGTAGGAGGTGTGCAGGAGGCAGCTGATCAATGATTCTCTCTCTCCCTTCCTCTCTGAAATCAATAAAAATATATTTTAAAGAATGAATATTTTGAGCAGCTATCACTAACCTCAGAGGAAAATAATGTCAACAAAAATAAAGTACTCTTGCCTGGCCGGTGTGGCTCAGTTGGTTGAGCGTTGTCCCTTGCACCAAGAGGTCACTGGTGCGCTTCCTGGTCAGGGCACATGCCGGGTTGTGGGCTCAATCCCCAGTAGGGGACATGCAGGAGGCAGCTGATTGATGTTTCTTTCTCACTGATGTTTCTATCTCTCTCTCCCTCTCCCTTCCTCTCTCTCATCAAAAATATATTTAAAAAAATAAAAATTAAGCACTTATTCATTAAATAATTTCTGATGCTTGTGGAATTTAAAAAAATTGTTGCTGTTGAGGTCTTTGCAAGATACCAATCAAGATTCCAGATGAGGGTCCCTGTGATGGAAACCTATATGGTTTTATTAATCCCTTGATGCTGCAGGCAATTTAAAAACAGGGATTACAGTAATGGATCATTCATTGAAAAGTTTTGGAGTGTTGTGTGGAGTTACATTTTTCTATTTTGTGAGCTTACTGGAAAATCAGTATTTAAGTCTGGTGATCAACTCAAGGCCATATCCATTAAGTGTCTTGTCAGTGCTAATTCCAGGTTGTCCGGTGGAGGCTTTCTTGACAGAAATAAGTGTAATTCTCCATTGCATCTCATCAAGTGCATGTTAAGCATGAGGGGGAAGGAGGAGGAGGGGGGGAGTTCAATTTCATTTGTTTGTTTATTCATTTTTACATAACAATTACCCACTCACTTTCAGATTACAGTCACTCCATTATATTCAGGCCAGAGCCAATATAAAGCAATGCCAAGTTTAACAGATGCAGGATTTTTCAGAAATTACAAAGGCTTGTATTGTACTTTTCTCTAACAAACAAGAAAATGAGATTATTTCCATGAAAAGCTGAAAAGTACCTAAGAATTCCTATTGAACCCCACTCAGCTATCATAAAGCATTACCTGGCTCACCAATTAAAAAAAAAAAAAAGTCTTGTCAGGCCGCTATTATTCAGACTGAAGCATTCCTCCTGCCTTCTATATTAATCTGCACAGCTCATTCAAATAACATAAGAAAGTGCAATAAATTATTAAAAACTGACAATAAAATTATCAAAATGTCACTGACAATTGTATGGCTAAATGTCACCTAGGTGAATCATACATAGACACTAATAACCAATGACACGTGAAGGCAGCCCCTCTATGACACCCCATTACCAACCCTCTTAAAATAAGGTAATAAAAAAAAACAATACAGATATTCTCCTAAAGAGATGAGTTGTCTTTAAAAAATTCATTATTCAGACTCAGGAGTTTAAAGAGTTGTCTAAAAACCCTCCAGTCACAAGCTTTGTGCATCATTCAATATGTAACACTCCAGCTGAGGGAAAAGGCGGGCGTGGAAGAGAGAACTTTCTGTTGTCATGCTGAACAGTGCTTTAGAGAAGACTGTCACTTGAGACTGTTGTCAGCAATGAAGGATTCCCAATGCGGCTGAACCCAGAATTCTGACTCTGGTATGTTTCAAGTACATCAATCTGGGAATTTTACATTACTTTTCTGTTTTCTTAAAAGTACGTAGAGAAGCCATTTAAGAATAATTGATATTGATTTCAGAATTGGTGATGAGTGTATGTTATTTCAAATATTAGAAATTTGTCTTTAAAAATAAGAAATATATGATCTGTATTTTAAGCATCAGTTTGTCTTGCATGTAAAACAAATGCTGCCTCTCCAGTTTTGACTGTTTTTAAATTCCTTTGAATATTAGTTTCATTGAAATAGTTATTCACAAATTCTACTCTAAAATTAGTTCTTGATTCAAATATATATGTAATGGAATTGCTTGTGAAAGTGCTTATTTTTGAAATGTTCTTAAGAAATTATTTTATGCAAGATATTTTAGTAAAAAATTTCAGTCAAAGTATAAAACCTGAGAAAAAATCTGAACTTAAAATATATCTCATATCATTAAATGTTAAAATAAACAAGTAATACAACTATGAAATTAACTGACTTAAGCCAGAGACAAAAGGTTTTCAACATGCCATCTTTATTTTCTCATGGTTTTAAAGGTGATAAGAAAATTAACTTTGTCCTATTCTGAAAACTTTATTTTTATTTCTTTGTTTAAAAATGTCAACTGCTTCCCTTTGGGAATGAGAGGTTTAATTTCGAATCATGTATTCAAAGTTAGATATGGATAATCACTGGTATGGAAATGTGTCCTTTTCTTTTAAAAATAAGTATTTAAAATATTTCTTATATATTACTTAAAACAGAAAAATCAGTGAGCAGGAAGATATACGCATATTTATTCTCTATAAGTTACTTCCACTAAGAGGATTTCTAAAGCTCATATATTTTTTAAAAATGTTTATTTCAGTGAGAACCCAATAGGAAACCAGTGTATGCCCCACCATAGATGGTTCTATTTATAAAGGCTTGGCTTTAGTTTTCATTAGGCAAACCAGAAAACCTTTGCATTGGAATAGATAAAAATGATAGTAGAGAGAACAATATAAGTTTAAAATACAGTACTTAGTACAATGCTTATTACATTACAGAAATTCAATCAATATATTTTCTCTCTTTTTAGTTCCCATTTAATGTTTTAAGAGAATTTTTATTCTTTCTACGCATATATGTTTTATTAGATGGTATCCATAGTCACACTTGATCCAGTTATGTAGGTCAGGTAATTCGGGTGTTTTGGATCCAGTCTGAAGTCGTCAATGAATTTTCTATCTTCTTTGCAATCCCATTGATAGTTTTGCCCAGTGAACTATCTCTTTTCATGTGATATTCCAAATGTGCAAAATGAATGATTTCCCTTAAATAAAACAACTAAAATCAGTTTGAGAAAAATTCACATCACAGGCAAAGTGTCTGATAAGTCATCCAGATCCATTCAGTGTTTGAACCTTCTTGAGAGAAAAATACCATTTTTCGTAGTTCTACCTGATTTTAGCTGAATTAATACCCAGCCATCAGTATGAAAGTAACTTTACATTTGAGGACTCTCTTCAGAGAAAATATGTGCTATAAAATTATACTGAATGTTTATAAGAAAAATGTATGTTTTAGAATGTTAAAAGCAAACTTAAAACCAGAACTATCACAAATTATGAGATTAAAATATTTTAAAACTTATTTTTGAACCAATTTTCGTCATGGTAGATTAATTTCAGTGATATTTAAGTTTCAAATCTCACATTCTAAGAAATTTATGCTATGGCAACTTTTAAAGTATGTATGGTTTGGTTTCAAACAGATACTTTACAACAGTGGTTGTCAACTGTGAATGTCAGAATCATCGGTAGGGCTTATTTCACTTAGCAAAATACTCTCCAGGTCCATCTCTAACAAATTCTCAGATGATGTTGATGCTTCATGCTGCTGGTGCTGGTGCCACATTTGAGAATCACTGCCTTAAAATCCCCCTGAATGTCTCCATTGTACTCTGCATTTTGAGAGACTCCCATGTGACAAAATCTATACTCGGTCTCGATATGTATTGATGAATGAAACAGGCCAAGTCCCTACTCTTGCACTGCTCATAGTCCAGTGGAGGAGGCATAAAATAAATAAGTAAACCAACACATAAATCTTTTATTTGCCAGTTGTCAATAAATTTGTCATGAAGTAGTGGAAGAGGAGGCTAGTCAGGGTGATCAAGGAAGCGGCCTCTGAAAAATGAGAAGTCAGCCGAGGGAAGAGTGGGAGAAAGAGGCATTCCAGGCGTGGCGTGTGTCCTGTGAGAGCCCAGGGGTGGAAAGAGCTTGGTGTATTTGAGAAACTGATGTGTGGCCTGTGTGGCAGGAACACAGAGACCCACCACCAGGATGGCTGAAATGAGAGGAGAGAGAGAGGTAAGCAAGCACAATGTTGCAGGGGGACTATGATGGGGAGTTTGCATTTCATTCTAAGTTTAAAGGATTTTGAATAGGTTTTTGTTTTTATAAGATCACTCTGTACATGAGAGTGCAGGACCAGTGGTAGAAGATGGATGGCTTTACAGCAGTTCAGCTGAAAAAAATGATGGTGGTTTAGCCAGGAATAGTGCAGTTGAGTTGGATATATCAGTTTCCAACATCAAAATGTGGGAAATCACTTGGCTATCTAACCACAGAGGTAGCAGTTATTTAAAAGTAACAGTGGGGTTGATTAAAATGATATGGGGAACATGGCATGTCAAGGAAGTGGGAAAAATAAAGAAAATAGCAAAGTTATAATTGTGTGTGTGTGTGCGTGAGTGACAGAGAGAAGGAAGAGAGCAATTATAGTGGTAGTTTTATAGGTGGATTTTTATTTCCCTTTTTATATTGCAACTAGAGGCCCAG
>NW_005871140.1:27641-35569 GCF_000147115.1 Myotis lucifugus
TTTTTCGAGCATTTTAGGATTACAATAAAATTAAGAAGGAGGTGCCAAGACTTTCCATATACCTCCTACCTTCACACATGCACACCCTCCCCCATTATGAACATCACTTACCAGAATGGTACTTTTTTTATATATATACCAAGGATGAATTTACACCCAAAGTCTATAATTTATTTTTATTTTAGAATTCACTCTTGGTGTTTTACATTCTATGGGTTTGAACAAATGTATAATAACATATACCAATCATAGTATCATACGGAACATTTTACTGTCGTAAAAATCCTTTGTGCTCTGCCTATTTATCTCTTGATCCCTCCACCCCTTTCAGTAGTCACTGATTTTCATATTAGTGTTCTTACTCTCTGTAGTTTTGCCTTTTCCAGAATGTCATACAATTGGAATCGTGAAGTATGTAGCCTTCCAGATTGGCTTCTTTCAATTAGTAATATACACTTAAAGTTTCTCCGTGTCTTTACAGGGCCTAATAACTCATTTATTTTTAGTGCTGAATAATATTCCACTGTCTGGAATGTACCACAGTTTATTCATTCACATGCTAAAGGACATCTTGGTTGCTTCAGTTTGGCAGTTATGAATAAAGCTGCTGTAAACATCTTGTGCAGGTTTTTGTATTGACATAGCTTTTTTACTCCTTTGGGTAAACACCAAGAATCACAATTGTTGATCATATGGTAAGAAAATGTGTAGTTTTTAAGAAACCTCAAACTGTCTTACAAAATGGCTGTACTTTTATTTTTTTTCCCCACCAGTAATGTGAGAGTCTCTGTTGCTCCACATCCTCACGAGCATTTGGTGATGTTAGTATTCTAGATTTGGGCCATTCTAATAAATATTATTATTTTAATTTATATTTCCCTGATGACATATGGTGGAGCATCTTTTCATATGTTTATTTGTCATATGTCTTCTTTAGTGAAGTGTCTGCTAAGGCCTTTAACCCAATTTTTAATCAGGTTGTTGTTTTGTTTTTTTATATCTGAGTTTTAAGAGTTCTTTCTATATATTGAATAATACTCCTCTAAAGATGTGTATTTTGCAAATATTCCCCCCCCCCACCCCAGTTTGTGGTTAGTTTCTAATTCTCTTGATATTGAGTAGGATTCACAGAGTAGGATTTTAACGAAGTCCAGCTCAGGAATTATTTCTTTCATGGAGCATGTCTTTAGTATTATATCTTAAAATGTATCACCATATCCAAGGTCATCTATGTTTTCTCCTACGTTATTTTATAGGAGTTTTATAGTTTTACATTTTACATTTAGGTCTGTGATCCATTTTGTATTAATTTTTGTGAAATGTAAAGTCTGTGTCCAGATTTATTTTTTGCATTTGGATTTCCAGTTCCATCACCATTTGTCGATGAGGACATAACACTTCTGAATGAAGACTTCTTTCTCCGGACAGTCAGTATATCTTTGCTTTCAAAACACCTGCACTCAAGCCTCTGATGGCACAAATCACACCAAATTGTAATTACTTGTCCACCTATCTTTCTACCTGACCAAATTACTCTCTCTTAAAGGATGATGACCATGGATAATTTTTCTTTGTAATTACATTAGCACCTTGCACGAAGCCTGATAAGAACTCACGGTGAACTTGTTAAATGAGTAAACATGAAAGAGAATATTAGGGAAACATTGCAGTTTTAGGTGGAATAGAGTTATGAGTGTAGCCTTCAAGAGTTAAGGCATTTAAGCTTGTGTTTAAAAAGGAATAATTTTTGAGTAATTTTACTTCTAGGAATTTGTATCCATAAAACCAGAGAGCTGAACATAGATGTATGAACATGATATCCATTGCATTGTTATGAATTACAGCAAAGAATAATTTAGCCAAACAAGTCTAAATATCCTTTAGTAGAAGGTAAATACATGATGACATAATCATAAAAAGAAAAGGTGTTCAGCCTGGCCATGGTGGCTCAGTGGTTGGGCGTCTATGAACCAGTTCAATTCCCAGTCAGGGCACATCCCGGGTTGTGAGCTCGAACCCCAGTGGGGGTGCACAAGACAGCCAATCATTGATTTTCTATCATCATTGATGATTCTGTCTCTCTCTCCCTCTTCCTTCCTCTCTGAAATTAATGAAAATTTAAAAAAAAGAAAAAGAAAGGTGTTCAGCTATTTCAAAGTGCAATAAGGACATAGCCCACCTGCACCACTAATCCTCTAGTGGGCCAATGGCACAACAATAAATAAAGTATTGGAATATACAACTTCCAACCCTGGTTCTGGGCTACCCTGACCCAGCGGATCTACTCCACCTGAGCTGCTGAGACCATCAAACCTCAGACACTCCTCCCTAAAAAGCAAGTAAAAGTCTAGGGAAGCCCAGTATCATGTATCCTTGATCTCGTGTATTTCTTGCACATAAACAAGATAAAAATAACTCCTCACTCTCACTTAGAATAGCCTTTGTTATCTGCCTAACTTAAATGAGATAAGATAAAACTTTACGTATTAATGTAGAGATGTATAGTGAAATTTTCCTGTTGTTTTACCCAGGAAAAGTTTCTTTGGGGTTCAAGTGAAACTGACCATCTTTCCCTACCCGAAGATAGCCAATAGAACTCTCCATCTATAATGACAGATATAGTTTTGGACAAGGTGTCTAAGCTGAATTCCACTCATGGATCTTCTTCTGAACAATGGGGAAAGATATTCCTTCCCCAGATACAAGGAAAACGTTATTTTTAGAAGGAAGCAATGATGCAAACAAAAACAAACAAAAACAGAATTAAGAGGTAGAGATTTAATACTTGAGATAATGAGAGTTCTGACAGCTATATTTGAATGATTTCTAAAACCTGCTGTTCTGGAAGCTATCTAGCTCTATTTCTGGACTTTTTAGAGGTAGAAAGCTGAATAATATTTCCTGTATGAACAGAAGAAGCCTTTGAGGGTTGGGGGAAGTTATAATTGACTTGCATTAGATTTCTATCATTTTGAGCTGAAGGAGTCCTGATTAATGCAGATACTTGTATCATACAGTTATATAAGAACAGATATATATATATATATATATATATATATATATATATATATATATCATGCAAACTGTTGCCACGAGAGTTCGACCAGGAGACCAGGCGTTCTATCACTCACTATAACATGTGATGACCACAGGGGGCGGCATGGAATGAAGGAAGGCCCTGGATGGCAGCCGGCAGCTGGGGAAGGGAGGCCCTAGCTGGCAGCCAGAAGGAAAGCCAAGCCAGCAGCCAGAAGGCCCCAATTGGCCCTGATTGCCAGCCAGACCTAGAGACCCTACCCATGCACAATTTTCATGCACCGGGCCTCTAGTATATATATATATAATTATTTATATATATATATATATATATATATATATATATATATATATATATATATAAAAATGCCATGTGTGTCTGCATTCTATACTGAATTTTAAACATAATATACAATATATATGCATATACACATATATTTATATATTTTGGGGAGAGAAGTAAATGAGAGAAAGAATTTTGAACTTATAATAGCAATTACCTCTGAGATGTTTTCTCTAGACATACTTGCACTCTTTATTTTGTATTGATCATGTATTATTGGGAAAACAAAAGCAGAGTTGGGAAAAGTAAAAAAAAAAAAAAAGGTTGAAAAAATGCCATTATTAAGAACAGAGGAAAGGTTTGGACAATTGGAGGAGCAGCATAAACAAAAGCACAGTCTGGACTAGATCATGTTTGTGCAGCAGCCCAGGCACTTAGAAGCTGGATATAGATATTTTATATGTGTGTCTAGGAAAACTTTCTACTGAGAAATTATCTGACTTCAGATGTTTTTATATCTGTATATAAGGAAAATTTATATACGCATATAAATCTCCATTTGTATTTATTCTGTGTATTTTCTAAAAATATATTTAATATGTTTTAAAAGACATATATGCATCAATAAAGTAAATGTTATTTAGAAAATTTATCCAAAAAATCACAACAGGGATTAAGTGATTAGAAAAGAATGTTTTTAGGATTCTGAAATAGAGGCCTCTGCACTGACATTATCTAGAATTATGTTTATGGGTTCTTGTGGGTGGGTTTTTTTTGTGGTGTCACTGCATTGACAAGCAATATTTTCAAAACTATAAATGCTTGCCAGAGTGCTCACAATGTTTGTGTGTTTATGCATGTAAATTTTCATCTTAGTCCTTCTTCGGTAAGCTGCTCTTCCTTTGGTAACAAGAAAGTGTCCAGGATACTGTCTTCAAGAGATTTCTCCTCCTGACATGAGATCTTGGGAGTTTAGCAGAGGCTACTGGCATTTTTGACACTAAAATAAAATGTTTTTCATTATTGAACATAAAGCAGCCATTTGTAAAAAAGGAAAGGGATTCTGGGGCATGGACAAGATTAGAGAAATGACTTCTCGATGAACTTGGACGTTGGAACCTGTCATCTGTGTTTGATGGGGTCTTAAAGTGATACTGGGTCAAAAAAGGCAGACAGGAGGGGAGGCATTTAGTGGAAAAATAGCATTATTTAAGTATTTGTTGCACACTGTTACCAAGAATCCTCTCTAATGCTGCGTGCTCCTAGTTCACCAGTATTTAATGTGATTGCCACGGCCCTGCACATCCCAAGGTGATTTGCAAGGACTCGTTGGTGAGTTACAATTGTTTGGCTTCCAAAGCCTCCAAGAAATCAGTCACAACAATCATTCAGTGCAAACACCCATGCATTCTTTATTCCTACACCATGGTGCTTCTTCATAGCAGGAGATTAAAGAGCTACTTCTGTCCTGGCCTCCTGGCCTCTTCCTTCCTTGCTCACAGCCCTCAGGGACTGTAACTCACTGGCTGAACATCAGATTCCCAAGGCACGTCCATCTGGTCTCTTTAGGGCTTTCCCTTTCCACCTGCTCAAGTCTTTCACCTGGACAGGGAAGATAGACCCAGGTTAGGTTTAATTTAAGCTAAGGTTTAATGGCTTGTTATAGCCACATGTTTGCCAAAGCATAGTTTTCAAAATAGTTTTTTTTTAAGCTACACAGTTACAATTGAAACAATTTTTAGTAAACGTGACTTTATTTGAATGTGTATTAGAAAAACATAACAAACACACTAAACAGGTTCTTTCTAGGTTAACATTATTTTGGCAAAGGAACTGTCTGATCCAGTTCTTAGCCTGGTGCCCAGGAAGCTCTCCAGGGCTCCCACGTGAGCTCCAGGGGACCCACAAACTCTCTGAAATTGTATGCATAGTTACAGGAATATGTGTGTATGTGGGGTTTTTTCTCAGAATATTTTCTAGTTCCAAAGCAGAATTAAAAACTGCTCAACCCATCCTCTTACAGTTTAGAAAATTAAATAATACAAGAAAGAAGCCTATACAAGTACAAACAGCCAGGGCCGTGATCTCAAATGGTACCTATGGAGATCTCATGGAGTTCATCTTTCTCTCTATCTCTTTATGAAATGTCTAACTTTTAACAACAAGAGTAATTCTGGTACTGGAATGAACTAAGCTTCTGGTAAAACAGACATTGATATTGTAGTGTACAGTTCCAAGGCCAACTTTCCCAAGTTTCCAACATGACCTGATACAGTTTTATGATGAGTAGGTTATTCATAGCCAATGTGATGAGCTCTTCTGTTTTATGATTTTAGCAAAAAATCGTTGTTTGATAATCTGTCTTCCTCTTGCTTGATCTCAAGAGTTTCTTACCTTATTGATAGGGCTTTTAGGGAGAAAGAAAGAGGAACATAGGACTGCTGGGTCATGAAAATTTTCTGCAAATGTAAGGAACACAGCCTAGGGCTCATCTTTACTGAAGAAGCCAATACAGTTCTCATCAGATCAAATCCATCTTGATGCGAAGGTTATGGGAGACTTTATTCTCTGCTTTCCTAGAGTGTGTGATTAGTGATAAACACCTAAGAGGTTCAAATAGTTTATCTTGGAGCATAGGTGAATTATCCTAATTTCCACACATGGTCAAGGACACGGATGATGAAACTAAGAAACTATTTATTGCCAGAAACTTTGATATTCTAATCATGCAGGTCTGCCATTTCAAGATAAATATTCAAGTGAAACCATAGCCTTTGATCAGAGTAACTTTCTGGGCCATTCCCGTGTTTCAGAGACATGTTTTCCATGTTCTATATTTCTGACTTGACAATTTCATTTGAATTTGCAGAAATGCCGATGAATTTAACCTGCCCTTGTAGAATTTGACCTTTCTGTCTTGAACTGCCTCCTCTTTTTAGGTATCTACATTCATTCATCTGTTACTGAATCTCAAGCCAAATAAAGTGAATATCTTAATATATCAAGTATACTTAATACTGAATTATCCTAAAAATATCTTGGGCAGACTGGGCTGTTTGGCTCACTCACCCCTCATATTCCTGGCTCCCAGCCCCCAGAAAAGTGCTTATAGAAAAGCCCCCATTTGTGGGATGTGCACATGTCCTTGGGGTAAAACCTACCTACGTGCTCAGGTATGCAGTTTACTTCCCATTTCTGATTTCTACTGTGCCCTGGACTTGACCTAGCAATTCCTCACTATCTTTTGATTCTTTGATAATTTGCTTTGCATAATGTCCCTTGTTCTTGGAAAAGATTGATCTGAATAACTGCTTTACTTTTTAGGAATATAGTCATTGGATGTGTGAGATTACCAATATTTTACATTAGCTTTCTAAACACATGTTTATCACCAAGTGCCCCTTTTTCCTAAACATACTTTTGTTTTGTTTTGAGAGCTCTGTAAAAGAGAGTATGACATTCATGCATTGATGTCACCAGTAATTACACCGATGTTACAAGTTATTAATATGGCACCCAAGCAGTGTTACCAATTTTTTTCAAAGTCTGTACAAAGTTTATTTTCTCAAACTCCTTTCACACTTGATCGTCCATATAAATATTAACATTAGCATATTAAATTGCAAACATACACATAAAACTCTGTTGAGATTTTAATTTAAATTATAACAGCTTTATAGGATGAATGTGATATTTATAATAATGGTCTTCCTGTGATAAACAGATGTTTTTACAAGTATTATAAGCAAATTTATCCATCTTTTTATTTTTGTGTTCTATTTAAGAGCTACTCAGCTACTGAGTTACTATGTTAGCTTCTAAAAGCAATATTTTGTGCATTTCACAATTGATCATTTATGTTATTGATATTTAGAGGTTTATTGAGATAAAATTCACTTATCATACAATCCATCACCAATTTATACAAGTCAATGTTTTTAGTGTATTCATAAGATTATGCAACCATCACCATAAAATTAACTTAAAAATATTTTGTCTCCCCAAAAAGAAATCCTGTACCCATTAGAAATTTCCTGTACCCATAGTTAATTTCTATTCCACCTACCCCTCCTCCATCTCTGAGATAAAATTAATTTATATCCCTTCTCTATATATTTACCTACTATTGAACTTCATATAAATGAATCATATAAGGTCTTTAGTGATTAGCTTCCGTCATTTAGTATATTTACAAGGCTCATCTATGTTGCAGTATGTATGAATATTTAATTCCTTTTTAATGCCAAATAATATTCTATTGCACGGATACACCTAATTTTATTTATGTGTTCATAGGTTAGACATTGCCTTGTTTCCTCTTTTTTACATTATGAAGACTGCTATTACGAATTTTCATGTACAAGTTTTTGTGTGGCTGTGTGTTTTCATCTCTCCTGGATATATACACTGGAAACTTCTATGTGGCCATCATGCTGACATCACTTTCAAGTTTTATGGTTAGCAATAAATACTGTCAGTTATTTTTCTTTATATATGTTGAAGTTAAATTAATGATGTGGTAACTATAGTTAACATTATTAGTAATCGCAAAACTATTTTCCAAAGCATTCTGCACCATGTTACATCATGACTAGTAGCGTATGAGGCT
>NW_005871140.1:36115-44198 GCF_000147115.1 Myotis lucifugus
AATTTCTTTAGCACATGGATATACAGCTGTCTATCATTTTGTTGAAAAGACCATTTTCCCTTTTGAATTTCCTTAGTTCTCTTATTGAAAGTCCATTTACCATAAATTTGTAGGCATATTTCTAGCCTAGAATTGGTGTTTGAATAAAACCTAAAGGAGTCAAACTAATGTTTTTATGTGGATATCTAGTACATCTGGATCAGCATACTTTAATAGAGAGACTGTAACTTAGCTTTCAATATTTTCTAGTTCTCATTGAATTTTATTTCTTTAGCTTATTACTTATGTATGTTTTATTTTTAAATTTATAAATGTTTGTTTTCACTCTTATTTTTTGTTATTGAATATTGGATCCTGTGCAGAGCAGCCACACTATGAACCTGCCTGCATGTTTTATGGTTTCTTCCTCCTCTTTCGTGCCTGGAAACCAGTTTTACATACCTCCCTGCTAATTCCTCTAAGAATTTCAACATATGTATGTTTTCTTTGATCCATCACTTCTCAGCTTTCATTGCAGGAGGGTGTTGAAATGTTGTTTGACATATTGCTGGAATCACAGCCCTGCTTTTGTTTCTTATGCCCTGACCCTCCAACTTGGTGCTAAATTTTACTAGGAGGATTTTATATCTTCCCATTTTCCCCTTCAGACTTCCTTTCAGTGGTCAAAAAAAAAGAGCACCACATTCCAAAGTATGTGCTTCGTATTCCAATTGATTTGTGAAATTTGATGACATGGAATTAGCTCGGAGACTGCTTTTTATTTTGCAATAAGAGAAGCCCTAGACTCCTGTTTTCTCCTTCATGATGTTAAAGGTGCTTACTCAGGTAGAAGTAAAACAGATCTCAAATGTCATTTACCGGTTTCCCTGAGAAGACCTTTGGATCACGTCAGAGTGAGTTCAGCTGCCAGACATTTATGTGAGCAGCATTCTTTACAGAAATAAAAACCCTAGCCGGAGTCAGTGGAAAGAGGTGAGAGATCTGAGGAAATAGCCCCTTGGAGAAACATTTCAGGAGAAGAAGAGCATCATGGAATGTCAGAGCTACAAAGGCCTTTACTTATAATAACACCCACACTTTATTTCATGGTAGAGGAATTGAGCAACAGGAAGAAATGCCAGTTGCCTAAGTACATTTCAGCAGGGACAGAATCAGGAGTAAAACCCAGACCCCTTCATTTTCTTCTTTTTTTCTTTTTTCTTTCTTCTGTTATGACATTTTCCCATACTGTGAAGTTATCCCCCAGTAGTTCTGTTGAGGAGTTTGATGAATGAGACCATAGCTTTCCTTCCCTCATCTAGCATTTCCCAAGATTTCTTTTTTAAATCAAACTTTTAATCTTAAAAAAAATTCATTTATTTTAATTTTTTACTTATTGATTTTAGAGAGAAACAGAGAGACAATGATTTGTTGTTCCATTTATGTATACATTAATTGTTTACTTTTTGTATGTGCCTGGACCAGAGATCAAACCCACAACCTTGGCATATCCATATGATGCTCTAACCAACTGAGCTAACCTTTTAATATTTTAAACGAGTTCTTTAATTTTAATTAATTCATAAACCTTACTGTGACAGACTGTAAGATGACCTAAATGATCTCTGCCCTCTGGTATTCAGACTGGCTTCTTTCACTTAGCAGCTCAATCATTTTTAAACTGCTTAAAATTTTAATATGATTTAAAAATAAACTATGAGGCTCTGAATGCTGTGAAGTTATCAAACACTGTTTGATAACGTACTACTCATTCCCAAGTGTCTCTCTTCTAAAAGTCTTCTTCTGAAGAAACCAGAAAGACTAATCAGAAAGGATATATGCACTCCTATGTTCATTGCAGCACAATTTACAATAGCTAAGATTTGGAAACAGCCTAAGTGCCATCAGCAGATGAGTGGATTAAAAAACTTTGGCACATCTACACAACAGAATACTATGCTGCTATAAAAAGGAAGGAACTTTTACCATTTGCAACAGCATGGATGGAACTGGAGAGCATTATGCTAAGCGAAATAAGCCAGTCGGAGAAAGATAAATATCACATGATCTCACTCATGTGTGGGATATAATGATCAACATAATTTGATGAACAAGAATAGATCCAGAGACAAATGGTAGGGGAGGGGAGGGTTAGAGAGCAACCAAAGGACTTGTATGCATGCATATTACCATAACCGATGGATACAGACACTGGGGTGGTGGGGGCTTGCCTGGGGTGGGAATGGCTGGGGTGAGGAGGGGTGGTCAATTGGGAAAAAGAAGACATATGTAAAACTTTAGACAATAAAAATGTCTTCTTCCTGGGAGAGTGAAACTCAAGAATGAGATGGAGATCAAGATTGGCTTGAGTCTGGAATGTCTGCGGTGCTGTCTGTTACTGCTTTGTTTCAACATATATGCTATTTTGAAGCTGCCACTTGATGCAAACAGTTTTGTCCCATCAATTACATATCCTGTGGGCTGGTGGAGCTGCAGAATCCACAAGCAAGCACCTGCCTCCAGGTCAAGGGAGGGAGCAGTGATTCGTTTCCTCCCCTACATCCCCCAAAACATAAGCAGTGAGAGAAGAGGTGCAGCCCTGCTTCTTCAGAACCTCCTTAATCTGGGGGTTACACAGCTACTCAGCTTGCACATTCTCTGAGTGTCAAGTAAAAGGGAGAGGAACAAATCCCTATGAGAATCCCAGATGGGACAAGTTGCTGGTAGCCCACTACCAGGGAAAAAGCTTCATGTCAGATTTAGGAATTCTGCTTTTGGCCCACCTTGTGCCAAAGAGCATCAATCAGCAATGCAGCTCTTCTGTGCCCTAAGCCCCGTGTGTGCTGTTATCCTGCTGGGCCTTCTGTGGCTCTATGACAAGGCACTGTTTGGGTTCCTTTGGTGATATACTAGTTTGTGAACCTGAAAACATATTTTTATTTTTCAAAGTCAGTGTGTCATCCATCGCCTGCTGGATAGTAAGCAGAACGCCTTATGGAGAACTCGTTGCCAAAATATCACATGTTGTCTCTGGGAGAAAATGAAATCAATACCTTGTTAATTATAAAATGATTGATTCCATGGTCAGTAATGACTTTTAATCAGTAGCATGTCACAGTTATGAAATATACACATGTAATACAGAGCAAGAGTCAGGGGAGAAGATAGTAAAATGAAAATAGTAAAAGCCTCTCACTGAACGCAGAAGGACTGCAGAACACAATGCTTAAGAGCTGCTGCTGCAAAGCAGACTCCCTGCATTCTACTCCACACTCCACCTCTGATTGGCTGGCTGGCCTTGGGCACAGTTGTCTTGTATAGGTCGCTGGGCTAATGATAGAGCTCACATACCAGGTTCTTAAAAACATTAAATTAGTTGATATATAAAATTGCTTGGCTAAATGCTTAGCATATAGAAAAACTTTGATAAACATTAGCTATAGTTATGACTATTGAATCAAGTATTTATATAATAATATATCAGCAATTTTTTCTCCTTAAGTACATAACTGATAGAAATGTATGTACATGTGTACTGCAAATATACAGGTTAATGTTTGTTAGCGTTTTATTTGTAATAGCCAATAGAATCTCAACAATCAAAGAGTCAGTCAATGAACTATACATATTCCACAAATACATTTTCATGAGAAATATTTTTGTAATATTCAATATTTTCATATATAGAAGTTACATTTAGGACAAAGGAAGATTGCAGCAATGGGGAGAAAAATCTTTTGGTACAGGTGCTGGAACAATTGGATAAGCACATAGAAATAATAAATAAAATGTGACCTCTACCACACGCCTTATGCAACAAAATCAATTCCAGTAGACTTTGAATCTAAATGCCAAAGACAAATGATAAATCTTCTGGAAGATAAAGGAGGAGAAATTTTTCATGCCTTAGGAATAGGGAAAAGTTTTTTTGAAAGAAACAAAAACATAAACTATGGAAAAACACTTAACAATAAATCTGACTGCATTAAAATTAAGAATTTCTGAATAATTCAAAACATCATCTAATTGTGTAAAGTTCAGCCACAAACATTTGAAATGTGAATACATATTACTGTCAAAGGGCTCATCCAGAATAGAAAAACAAATCATTAGAAATGGCATCAGTAATTATGGAGGCACAAATTAAATTCCAGGAAATTATGACTAAGCACCATGCCACAAAATGACTAAACATAATTTATATATTTTTTAAAGACTGATAAAGTTATGGAGCAGGGGAAACTTCAGTGTTACTGGTAGATATTTAAGTTGACTTAGAGTGTTTGGCATTATCTAACGAAGTGGAAAGTAAGCATTTCCTGTGAGTTAGCAATTTTGCTCTTAGTTTACAGATTTGGTAGAAATGGATGCACATGTGTATTGCAAGATACATTAATAAATATTTATTGTGGCTTTATTTGTAATAGCCAAGACTGGAAACAGCCTAAATATCCACAATTAGTAGAAAGCATAAATAAGTTTTGTTGTGCTCATATAATCTTATAATAGTGAAAATGTGAACTATAAATATATGAAACTATAAATATATGAAAATTAGGACTGGATTTTATGCTCATAATATTAAATAAAAGCAGCCCAGACACAAAGTATTCATTGTATAATTTGCATATCCATAAAGTTCTATAGCAGACAGAACTAAATAAAGTGTTTAAATGATATGTTTTTTGGTGATAAAATTAAGAAAAGTAATGAAAGAGTGCCATAATCATAGGTTTGTAATGACTTTGGGAAAGGGGTATTTCCAGGGCATCATGGATAAGAGGTGATAAGGGAGGGCTTCTGTATGAGTTGGTGAAATTCTGTTTCTTGACTTAAGTAGAAATTTCCAGATAGCTCTCGAACTGCTAGGAAATTTTTTGAATCTCAAAGATGCCTTTATGGGGAAAATGGAATAGAGAGTTGATACAATGTTTAAGTAGTTTGATGGAAAATATGGAGAAAGGAGGCCAACATATATAACAGCTAAGAACATGGAGCTGGAGTCAAAATTGGATTTAAGTCCTGGCTCTTCAGTGATCTTGGGCAATATACCGGTAAAGCCCCCACTCTTTGAAGACTATCAGGAGAATCTTGTGATCAATAAGGCTGATTTTATTAAAGTTACAGTAAATAAGGATACCACCTGGGTAGTATTAGTAGCGTTTTAAAAGGTGAAGTCAGAGAGGAGTTTTCAAACAGTTCCAGGACCTTAGGGTAAGTCTCACAAGACAGAAATTGGGTAGAAAATTGAGCAGAATCTGAAAAATCGCTGAAGTGGGTGGGGAGAGCAAGGTGCAGACCTTAAAGTGGTGTTGATAAGTCAGCTGTTTTAGTTGGATCACAACCTTATGTTCTGGGAGCTGACAGCCAGCAAGGAAATGGGAACCTCATGGTGCAGGCAGCTCAGAAACTATTGTTTGGTTTAGTGTTATTGAACAGAGGTTTAGGAAAATAATGTCTGGTCTACATATCATTTAATAATGGAAATAACGTTGATTTCAGTTCTCAGTACTCATGCTTTTTAAGCCATAGTACCTTTATCTTTGAAATGCAAGTTGTGAATGTTAAATAAGATAATACAGGGCTATATTGAATAAAATATGTGCATTTTGATGCCAGCATCAGAGAACCCATGTTCTGGTATTAGACTGCCCAATTCCAAATCCTGTTTCATCACTTCCTAGCTTGTCTCCTTCAGTGGATTGCAAATGTTTAAAATAATCTTTACCTACCTTATAATTAGAATGTAAAAACCCATATTTTGATATTGGATTGCTAGTACATAAATAGAAGTGACTGAAATCAAAATGTGTGTGCTTGTCTAACCCCACTATTAACAATCATTGTTTTATTTGCAGAATGACATGAATTACATAGCATCCAGTGGACTTCTATTCAAAGATGGCAAAAAGCGGATTGATTACATTCTGGTTTATAGAAAGTCAAATATACAGTTTGACAAAAGAAACACATTTGAAAAGAACCTCAGGGCAGAAGGCTTGATGTTGGAAAAGGAGGTAGGTGTTTTAATAATCTTAATTGTGTCATATAATATGCTGAAAGAAAGATGTTCTTTTAGGTTTTAGTATGAAAAGTGTGTAGCACATGGCTTTATAAAATGTATAGTTATTTTCTCCCAAATAAAAAAGAAATACCTACTATGTATGGTCTATTTAAATTTGTATTCCTTTTATACTCTGTGCCTTTCTGTAAATTTATTTTTTTCAAAGTGAATAACAGTTATTACATTTTTTTAAATTGAAGGTGAAATAATTATCTACTTATATAAAAACCATGGGTGGTGTTCGTCACATACAGACAAACAGCCATGACCTAGCAGAAGGAAGTCAGTCCTACAGGGGTTGTCTTGGCAACGGCTGCGCCCTCCCCTCAGCTGTTTCCCGGAGCTGTTTCCTGTAAGGGCAGAGTTTGAGGCAGGAACCCGCCCTGGGAGCATGGAGGCAGATCTTTATAAAGTCTGCCGTGACAGCATGGGGTGAACCTGAGTGGGGTGGCTGAAAGGCTTAGAAAAGACAGACAAGAGAATGAAAGCCAGGTCTCGGTGGGACACTGCTTCTCTGAGAGACAGTGACCACGCCCATAGCCATGCCTTTATTTTATAGCAGATGCTATGAAACAAAGTAAGGGCGTGACCAAGATGTTTACAAACATTCTCCTGGGTTTCAATCCTACTCAACTACATGCGCCCTGAACTCTATCAAGCCCACATCACTCAGGCACGTGGGGCCACGTGTTCAGACCATAGGTTCAAGCTTACAATTACAACTGTTGGCTATAATTGTGCTGGGAGGGCCCTGCCCTCCAAGCTGGGACTTGCACGTGGCAATGAGAGGACTGTGCCCTCTCATCAGTCCAAGGCTTGAAACTGTCCAAAACACTGTAGCGGCTCTGCACAATAAAGTCTTAATTCTATTTCTTTGTTACTAATGTTGTGGCCCCACCCCATAACAAAGAAACAAAGGAAAATTTCCCCATCGAATTTCTGAATAGTATTACTCCTTCGGGAATGCCTTGTCATAAATTAAAATTGAAAGTGGGTGCAATCATCATGCTATTGAGAAATCTCAATAGTAAATGGGGTCTTTGTAATGGCACCAGATTTATTATCAAAAGATTACAACCTAACATTATCGAAGCTGAAGTATTAACAGGATCTGCAGAGGGAGAGGCTGTTCTGGTTCCAAGAATTAATTTGTCCCCATCTGACACTGGCCTCCCATTTAAATTGATTTGACGATGGTTTCCCATGATGCCAGCATTTGTGATGACTATTAATAAATCACAAGGACAAACTCTAGACAGAGTAGGTATGTTCCTACCTGAACCCGTTTTTGCACATGGTCAGTTATATGTTGCTTTCTCTCGAGTTTGAAGAGCATGTGATGTTACAGTTAAAGTTCTAAGTACTTCATCACAAGGGAAATTAGTCAAGCACTCTGAAAGTGTTTTCACTCTTAATGTACAGGGAGATATTAGAATAAATTAAATCTCTTTATCAGTCATTGTTTGCATCACTGTTGTTTTCATATCATGTTTTTGTTGTTTTCATATCATGTTTTTGTTGTTTTTATATCATGCCTCTGCTGTTGTTATATCCTTTTGTTACTGTTTATTAATAAATTTATATATGATTTTCATATATATTTTACTAATTTCCTTTCATCTCTCACATTTCTATTATAGAGAAAGGGCAAATAGCAATATTAAAATATCTCTGCTAATTAATTCCTTTTTTTTTTTTTTTAGCAGTGCACGAGGGTTTCTTGTTCTCTGCATCCTCGCCAGCACTTGTTTTTTTTTTTTTCGCTAAAAGTATTACAAAGGGTATTACATAAGTGTCCTTTATTCCCCCCCACCCTTGACAAGCCCCTGCCCTCCCTTACCCCCCAGTGTCTTATGTCCATTAGTTATGGTTATATGGATGCATACAAGTCCTTCGGTTGATCTCTTACTCCCCTCCCTCCTGTCCCCCAACCCTCCCTGGCCTTCCCACTGCAGTCCGACAATCAGTTTGAGGCAGCTCTGCCACTGTATTTATTATTGATCAAAAGTTTGTAATGGTCTTAATTATCCAGAAAGAGTG
>NW_005871140.1:44298-73695 GCF_000147115.1 Myotis lucifugus
TTTTTACAGAGAGGAAGGGAGAGGGATAGAGAGTTAGAAACATCGATGAGAGAGAAACATCGATCAGCTGCCTCCTGCACACTCCCCACTGGGGATGTGCCCGCAACCAAGGTACATGCCCTAGACCAGAATCGAACCTGGGACCCTTGAGTCCGCAGTCCGATGCTCTATCCACTGAGCCAAACTGGTTAGGGCAATTAATTCCCTTTTAATATGCACGAATTTCGTGCACCGGGCTACTAGTACCTATATAAAGTACAAATCCCTATGAAAGGAAAAATGAAATGTTGAAAGAAGAGATCTCTTCTACACTCATGATCTTTGATCTTTTTACTCTGCATAGTTTTGCCTTTTCCAGAATGTCATATAGTGAAATCACAGTGCATGGCCTTTTCAGGTAGCATTTTTCACAGAGTTGTATACATTTACATTTCCTTCGTGTATTTTCATGGCATATAGCTCCTTTCTTTTTAGTGTGGAATACTATTCTACTGTCTGGGAGGCAGGAGGAAAGGGAAGGGATAGAAAGATTAAGGAAACAGGAGAGAGATGAGATAAAAAAAATTAAAGGCCTTTGGGTAAGGGTGGAAGGGAAGATCTAGTAATAGTTATAATATCAAGTATAATACAAGGGAAATCAAGATTTCTGAATTATATTTTAAAGTCAATTTTCTACAACTATTTCTTGTCAAAGATATTTTTGAAAAAGGTTTATCTTCACTTATGTTTCTAATTCTAAAAGTAATGACATTGATTTTTAATGGTTGAGTTAATTAGGATTCGATGAATTATCCCAATGTTAGTGTGTAAAAATCAGCCTGCTGTGACAAATGCAGTTTGAGTGAACAAAAACATATCTCTATAAAAAGCATTTTAACATTATATCATACAAATGATTGCCTTAAGGTTTCAATTTAAAATATTTTAATACTGTTTGTATTGAGTTCCTATCGCTGCTTTACAAATTACCACCCATTTAGCAGCTTAAAACAAAAGCCACTTATTAACACATAGTTCAGTTTCTCACAAGACTTACATCAGTGTGTTAGCCTGTATTCTCACCTGGAGCTCCAGGTATTCTCAAGTTTATGTGGTTGTGGTAGGATCTGATTCCTTGTGGTTGTACAACTGAGGTTCCCATTTCCTTGCTGGCTGTCAGACAGGGACTGTTCTCAGCTCCTAGAACCCATTCTCATTCCTTTTCACATGGCTCCCCACCTCCATTTTCAAAACCAATGATGGAGAATCTTCATTGTGTCCCTCTCCTATTTTGAGTCTTTCTTGCCAGGAAGAGTTCAGTTCCTTTTAGGGGCTCATCTGCCATGGAGGATCATCTATTTTTCTTAACAGCAAATGTGACATATAACAAACCCAATTATGAGAATGAATATCCCATCCTATTCACATGTCCCCAGGATTGTACGGGACAAGGACAGCCACAGAGGACAAGGATCTTGGAGAACTTGTTAGAATTCTGCCAGCCACACTATTAAAAAACAGCAGCATCATGAAGAAGTGTACAGCCCTTCTAAGCAAACAGACGTAGAAAGAAACTTACCTCTATGATGACAAGATAGAATCTAAGTATATATTTAGTTTAAAGCTTATCACTTTTACTGATGACTAAAAGTTTTGTAAATACAGTTATTTGAACTACCAAACTGAGCATTTGCATTATCATAAACATTTGTTTTCTGTCAAAGTTTCTACTATTAAAAGCTATGGCCTTTGGTGGCAATTTAACTTTAATCAATATTATTGAAAGCATTTAGGGCTTGTGACAGGCAGAAAGGGGACACTGAAGTGGTGAAATGTCTGCAAGGTTGGATTTTTAGCTAAAAAATTGGGATTATTTCTTAGTGAACAGTCCTCATTTTTTAAATTTATATTTAATAGAGCTAAGCATAGAGCCTGGCACTGAATAGGTCTCATATCCTTATTAAATTGTATGTTGATGTGAACAGTTGTTAGATAGTCATATCATGTACAGATATGATGCATATTTGAAGGTCACATAGATAAATAGGTACGTGATCTGTACCTGTCAGCGTAGGTTCTCTGTTATCCAAATACATTCCCAGAATATATCAGAAATTTGTCTTTATCTTATACCTAATACCACGAGCAAACCCATTTTATTTTATTTTAGTTATCTGCCACCAACTTGCCAGAGTGACTTTATAGAAACAATTTTTAAATTTCCTCCTCTCTCAAGAGTGAATGCTCTACCTCTTGGGAATTTTGGATGGAATTCCTATATAATAAAGAGGTAATATGCTAATTAATCCTCACACCCTCACAAGATGGCTGCCTAGGAGGCGGAGCTGTTGACGCTGACTAGCACAGAAACCGACCAATCAGAACTTAATCTGGGTGAACTGTGAAGGCAGAAATCAAGGTGGAGGCTGAGGAGAGGTTTTAAGGGCAAAAGCTGTTTGGTGTAAGGTGTAAGAAAGCAGTTCAATTTTTTAATGACTGGTTTGGCAGTATAGTGCATATGACTGGCTCTAAGTCCAAATATAGGGATTATGTTTTTTTGTCTACCAAGAGCATCTCCACCTGCTGAAAAAGGCTTTTTCCCCCCATTTTCACCACTTTAGTGTCCCCTTTCTGCCTGTCACAAGCAATCCTCTCCTATATAATCTATCTATACTAATAAAAGGGTAATATGCTAATTAGACCGGGTCAACTGACCATCTTTTGGATGTCCAACTTTCTTCCGGACAAAACCATGGTGATGGGGGCCAAGGCAGAGGCAGTTAGGGGTGATCAGGCTGGCAGGGGGCTAGGGGCAATCAGGCCGGCAGGGGAGGGCAGTTGGGGGCAAAATCAGGCTGGCAGGGGAGGGCAATTAGGGGCGATCAGGCAGGCAGGCAGGTGAGCAGTTAGGAGCCAGCAGTCCCAGATTGTGAGAGGGATATCCGATTGGAGAGGGTGCAGGCTGGGCTGAGGGAACCCCCACACACACATCCTGTGCACGAATTTCATGCACTGGGCCACTAGTAATTAAATAATAATGTGAAGTGTGAGGGCAGTTGGTGTTTTGTTCCTTCAGAAAAGCCTGCTTTCCCCAGAGCCACACAGAATAGTGCCAGATTGCGAGCTTTTGATTGCAAGGGAGAAAGTAATGTTTCTCCATGCCAACCCCATCCCTTCACCAAAACCTGCTCAGTAGCTACAAGAAAGTGAAACTCTTTTTTTAAAAAATAAAGGTATAAAAAAAGAGAAATTATGTTGAGGGAATTATAAAAAAAAAGATAGTTCATGCTGCTTGAAAAGATCTATATCTAATATTAAGACATACAAAATTAGAAATGTCCTTGCTCTGTGTGCGCAGTTAGCTTGACATTTTACTCATTGGTGATAGATAGAGTTAATGCAGAAACATCCTTCTAAAGCACCCCTTCAGGTGCATTAGATTATTTCACATTTAAAGGTTGATTGGAATAAATTAATAATCAGTGCTAAGCCATCTATTCATGATGCTAATTTGATTCCTCATGTAGCACCTCTTCCAGAATCATTCTGGCTTAGTAATTGCTTTCTTATCTCCCCTATCTCATGCTTAGGTACAAGTTATAAAGAATGTACTCAAAACAAGTTACATCCATTCATTTATTGAACATTTATCCATTCGTACCTTTTCATTCTTTACTTTTATTTAAAATAAACATATGCAAAGTATGGAAGGTCCTTGGAAATTGTACTCAGGTGAAAGTATTTTTTACTGCTTTTCTCATGGTGATTTGCAAAATACCTCAATAAGCTATGAGAGAGAAAAAAAATCATGGTCCAAATTTTTGGACATTCAGATTACTTTTTTCAACTTGTATATTTTTAGCAACTACATGCATATTAAATTGTCTCACAAGTTTTCTATTAAGAAACCTAGAACAAACTTGACCATTGGATATGCCCCCCAAACACACACACACACACACACACACACACACACAGACACACACACACACCCCTCTTTCTTTCATAATACTGTACTCTTTGGAACAAACTTTGGCAAATGCTAGTCTGTGACAGTGCCTGCCCTATGCCATCAGTGGTGAGTCTGCCTTCTACATCAGAGTGTTAACCCAATGAATGTCTCATTGCTTTTGAATAATCCTGTTTAAAAATGTTGCTAATATAAATCAGAAATATTGTTCTGGCAAACTTGTGAAATTAGCCATATCTAAAATAGAGGGCTTTGTGAGTAGATGAATATAAAATTTTACAGTTTCATTTTAAGAGCTATATGATTTTAAATTAAACCAATAAATATCTTCCATACTTTAGAGTTTTTAAGATTGGTATGTTTCTTGAGAAGTTCCATCTAATTGAAATTCAAATGAACAATGCTAACCGAATGGAGTCCCACTGTGTCTAACCTGGCAGTTGTGTCTAAATGGGAACAGATAGCAGTTCTTCCTTTATCTGTGTTCAGCGCCTCCAATCACATGGAGGAGAAGCCCTGTGGGATTCACTACTCACAAGGTGACAAACTTTTTCTTAGCTCTGTGGTCCTCAGATACAGTAGGAGCTTCAGAAAATAACTGTCTAGATTTAATTTTTAAAGCAAAATATGAATGTGAATAATATACAATACCAGAGTAGTCAGTTATTAATAGACTTATTTTAGACGATTGAACCACATCTAAGAATCTTGATGACTAGTGGTCTCAAAGAGGTATCTGGTTCTTTGTTAATGATATGAGCAAAATATTCAGAACAATGGGATCCAATTTTGAGATTTCTGAAGAATTAGGCCAAGGTACACATTTTCATTAAAAGCTCCTTTGAGAAATTAGATGCACACCTAACTCTGTTTTAAAAACCCTTGTCTAGATCAAAGACACTCAACTTCTTATGATCTCTTGATATGGGAAAAAGTAGACTGAAAGGTTAGAGTAAGTCTGCAAATTTGACACCTTTGTAAGATAATGGACTTGTATGATTTATATTCATTCCCCTCCCCCACCAGGATTTCTATAGTACCGAGCAAGTGGTAATTACTCAATAAAATATGCTCAAAGAATCAGTGAATGAATTAATGAATGACTTGTGAGCAAGAAAGAGAGGAACTTGACAAAGTATCCAACAAGAATAATTTAGATTCCTAATTGGGTCCTAATTTTTCTCATTGGGGATTCTGGATTTTGATAATGATTAACATAAGAAAATGCACTAACTCATATCATGATTATTCCTTGTATATAATTCATTATTAGATTTTTACTTAAGATTTGTATGCACTAAGAAGTGCTTTTCATATAAATTACTTTTAAATTCATGACAATGATACATGTATCGACAAGAGGACAATGTTCTTTTCTCTCAAATCAAATTGTCCCATAATATCACCCGCTCTGACTCTCAGTAATGGTGCCTGTCCTGCTGTTCTTTGCAGCCAGCCGTTGCAAATGCTGATATCATGTTTATTAAAATTCACATTCCATGGGACACGTTGTGCAAGTATGCAGAGAGGCTGAATATCAGGATGCCCTTCAGGTACTTTCCAATTTTATTTCATCTCTCTAAGTGTATATTAGGATTGGTCATTTTGCAAAACCTTAGGGCAATAAATGTAACCATTTCGACAAGGGAAATGCTTTTTCTTCCAAAGGTTGGATAATCTTGGACACTTTTTCTCTTTTCTGGTATCTTTCTCTAATGTGGTAAACTTTCTGCTTCCTTAGATACTTTATATCATTGCTAGGTGGACTTGCCTAGAGGGAGAGAAAAACAGTCGTTTTCAAATTATAACTGATAACATAATTCCCAAGATCAATCTCACTTCTTATTTCATGTGAGGAGATAGAACTCTTATTGTTTTTGTGGAAGGAAGGCAGTGTAAAATGTACCATCCTTATGTATACAAGTGCAGTGTTCTCTGGATATTGGTTAGCAAGAATCATCCCTTAGGTGCAATTCAATCAGATGGTTTCTTAGCTCTGCCCTCAGTAACAATGGAAAATAGTAATAAGATGCCTGCTCAGTTAAAGATTTTTCAGTCCTTCCTATAGGTTAGCAAATAGTGAGCAGACATATTTTCTGATATTGTATATCTTGTATTATATGCAAAATGTTTCACCTTCCTTCATCGTTTCTCAAAATAAAATTCAACAGTGTTCCTACTATGCACAAAGTGTTAACTCACATTGAAGATATGAATATTTACATTTATTTGGAGCTCAATGTGCTTTCTCAGCTGCTAAGAATGTTTTAAAAGGTTCACAGTAACAAGGTACCATTAAAACAGGCATCTAGATAATAAAAATGAAAGAACAGTAAGGGTGCAAGTCATAAATATGGAGATATTTCTCACACCTGATAACATGAAAGAGGCCAACTCTGTTAAGAGTGCTGACATCCTTAAGAACTATGCTATTCACTTTTTAAAAAATGATATTAATTTTTTATTTTCTGGTAATGGTGCATTTAAAAGAAGAGTTCTGATACATCTGAAGAAAGAAATATAAAAACCATAAAACCTATGCAGTTTACCATCTCTTTTTCTTGATGTTGTCTGAAATTTTCATCTTTTTTTAAAATATATTTTCAATGATTTCAGAGAGGAAGGGAGAGGGAGAAAGAGAGAGAAACATCAATGATGAGAGAGAATCATTGACTGGCTGCTTCCTGCATGCCTCCCACTTGGGATTGAACACACAACCCAGGCATGTACCCTGAACAGGAATAGAACCATTACCTCTTGGTTCATAGGTTGATGCTCAACCACTGAACCACAATGGCTAGGCAAGTGTTCTCACATTTAAGAACATATACTAGTATACTGTCTTAAAATTAAAATGTACAAGAATAACAATGAACTTAAATAGAAAAAATACATACATATCTCTTTTTAAGGATTTATGCATAAAAATGTTAGCTATGTTTGGCTAATCTATGTATTTATTCAGTGTTGAAATGTACATATTACATTCCACAAAGAAAAGCTGCAAATTTATTTAGGAAAATTATATTGGAATTATAAACCTATCTGCAAATTTTTCAGCTAACTTATTGAATAAACATGAATTTTGAGAAATTTATCTAATTTTCAGCTTGAATGTGTGTACAGAATTGTATGTACTATATTTTCTAGCTAATTCTTTACTTGATTATTTGTCCAAAGTAAATATGGCCTACATATTGGACTTAATGTTTTAAAACTAACCAAGAATATTTCAGAGAGTTAAAATAATCTACATTTCCCAGTTTTTATTCTATGAGGAAGGACTTAATCTGTCTCCTCTGTAGTCTAGAAATATCAAGTCCTGATTTCATTATTTTTCTCTTGATTCAGAGGTGTTTCCTATTCATTCTTAGCCCACTTTCACATTAAAAGTTTCAAACATATTTTAGGATGATTCAGTTATCCTGTAGCTTCTTAGGGTGAATTCCCAGATGGGGTCAACCTTACATTTTTCCTCAAGCTTCTCCTCCCACAAATATTTTAAATATAGAAAATTTGGGGGAATACTTAAAAATTATTAAGAACGATCTTTTCTTTCTAGATGGAAGAACAATCTTCCTTTTTAATCACAATTAGGATTAAATTCTGATCACTTTTTGAATGCAAAAGATACTTTACTCAAAAAATAAAATGACACAAACATACAGGAAGCCCAATATGTAGAACAGATCAAAGTGGAGTAGTTCTGCTTGACAGGAGAAGGGGGTCCTGGGTCCCAGCCATGTGACTGCCCTCCTCACTCGGCCCCACAGTCATCTCCACATGTGGCCACCTGGCTCTGTGAAACACTGGTTGGAAACAGTATTGAGATAATTATTTATGGTTAATTTTGAGTGGTTGTTGTCATAGGTGGGTCGATAGGTAGATAAATGCTCTCTTGATGCAAGGTGGAAATTAGCAGACTCTTTTCAAAGGAAAAAATAAAGTTCTGTACCCAAATAGTACAGTCAATAAATGATCCTCAACTTGCAATTTATACTCCAGTGATTACCAAATTAGTCGCAGTTCCTGAACCTTAACATCATTTGTTCTTGCTGCCATAACCATTTCATATGCGGGCCAGAAAGCCATGCCCCCAGTACTCACTCAGAGGACTATTCCCACTCATGCTTCAAGATTCCACACAGACAACACATCCTCCGGGAAGCCTTCCATTCTCCTTTCTCCTCCGTCTACAGAAACCGATTGGGATCCCTTCCTGGGAACGTCCACAGCACACTGTTATCCTGCAGGGTCACATTTCATTGTAACTACCACTTGTCTCCTCAATGGTAAAGGAAGCTCTTTGAGGGAAAGACCCTCCTTATTTTCCAAATCTTTAAAGGTTATACCTTATTATTCCTTGCAAAATCAGAAATATTCATTACATATATGCTTGTATAGATGGATGAATGGATGGATGACTTCATATAACAAATGATCCAGTTAATATGCATTGCGTAGAATAAGTGAAACCTTTAAAAAATAGAATTAAAAATCAGAATTCTAAAGTGATTTATTGATTTATAAAAGTGATTTTGTTATTAGTAATTTAGATTCTGAAATTAAAACAATGTAAATTCAGAATTATTTCTACTTTTAAAAATTTTATCTTTAAAGTTGAAAGTATTACAGATGTTACTTTTTTTTCCCATTGACCTCTTCTAGTCCGTCCTCTGCCCCAGGCCTTCAACACACTGTTGTCTGTGTCCATGGGTTATATATATCTGCATATAAATTATTTGGTTACTCTTTTCCCACCCATCCACCCACCTCTGCCTTCTATCTGAGATTCCACAGTCTGTCCTACTATACTGGCTGATTTTATGTCTTTCTGAAGCATTTGGAAGTTGGAATATTGAAATGCTCAATATAATTGAATGTTGTCATTCACTGGTTTCACTATTTTCATTTGACTTTCCCCAGCTGATGTTTTTATTTTTCAGGAAAAGATCCTACTACACTGACCCACGGAGCAAATCAACGGGCAGGTTGGTGGGTGATGCCTAATTTGTTTATGACTAATTTGTTATTTGGAGGGGGGGATAGAAATACATTCAATTACCCTTATCAGCAGTTGTAAATTTTAGGGGGAAAAAACGCACTTTATTGATTTATTTAAGAGATTTCAAAAATGACTTGTGCCAAATTTAACAATGTTTAAAAACAGGTAAATGTTTTTTTATGCACCATTGACATTCTTGCAATCCTCACTTGACATAATTGCAATTATATCTCCCATTTTAGGAGATTTTACTTTTAGAGATAGTTATAAAACCAGATTTATAGGTAAATGTTTGACCCAGTAGAGTAATACAACAGACCCAACAGAGACCTTCTGGATCAGATGATCCAAATCTCTTATTTGACAGGTGGTAAAGGAAAGACCAGCATTTACAGTGATGAATCGAATAGCCATGCAGCACATTTTCAATCAAAGACCTACTCTATTTCACCACCTGAATCTTTCTTAGCCTAGCATTAAAACAAACTTCTTTTCAAAGTGTTTCATCTCTTGCCTATTTGGGTAAAAGTAGCTATGACAAAGGAATTAATCAAACTACAAGCCTGAAAGAGAAGAAATTATCCCACCTGAATGCCTGACCCTGTTTCACTAGAGGAAATGATTTTGCCTTTACTGAATACTAAAACAAAAGGCTCCTTACACTTGGCTGTTTTTCTGTTCGTTGTAAAATAATCAATTACCAAAAACAAAATGTGAATGTGCTAGAGTATGCTCTATTGAATAGTATTGCAGGATGTTACAAGTCAGATGACAGAAACCAGAAGCATATAGTGCAAATATCAGTCCATTTTAGGAAAGGATTCAGTAAATCTAGTTCTTTTACCAAGAAAATGGCTGAATATAATTTAGAACTTTACAATAGAAAAAAATTCAGTTTTAAAATAGGGGAATATTGGTGTCTTATAGATGTGGTCAGGATTGGTAACAAGATAAGTTAATCATGGGGAGGGAGACATAATATTAAAAAAGTACTAAAGGAACCAGTATTCAAATCACTCTTTTTAAAAACGATTGTTAATGATGATCTTCAGCCAAGTCAGGTTTTTGTTGTCCAGTTAGCATGCTTGGATTTAGAATGGGCTTTGATCATTGCCCTTGTTCCTATTTGGTCCTGGTCTGTGTAGCAAATTTCCGAAGTTATTTTTGCATAATAAAGCCAAAGTCATTGGAATATTGTAATTTATAAATTTACAACTGCAGGTTTTTCTTTTTTTCTGCATGTGCCTGCTCAATGTTGGACATGTTGCTAAATGTCTGGGTTTGTTTTCATGTGCTCTATAGAATTAGTGAGATTTTTCTGCTGTGTAATTAGTGGGTTTTCTGATAAATAGGCATCTTTCTTTCAGAGACTTGCAGAAGGGTAAAATGCTGCATGTTAAAATAGCAACGGATGTGTATTTATGTAGTACTGTCATAATTTAGTTTTAGCATAAGTGTGTTTAGAATGGCTAATAAATCTGTGTATATTAAATCCTAAAGAAACATTTCATTTTTATAATATTTTTATTGTTTTTTCTTAGAGGGAGGAGGGAGAGAAAGAGAGAGGGAGAGAAACATAGATGTGCAAGAGAAACATCTACTGGTTGCCTCCTGCACACACCTAGACAGGATTGAACCCACAACCTGGGTATGTGCCCTGACCATATCCGAACCACCACCTCTTGGTGTACAGGACAAAGTTCCAAGCAACCCAACACCCAACCAGGGCACATTTTTAGTAGTGGGAAAAAATGTTTCTATTTCGGTCAAATTTAAAAGTAAACTAGAAAATGAAAACTCTACTGTGTGTCCTATGTTTATTATATTTTGTATTTTTTTATTTCATGAAATAAAAAATCAGTTATAAGTTATTTCAAATGACCATTAAAGTCCTTTAAGCACAAATAAAAAATCAGTTATAAGTTATTTCAAATGACCATAAAGTCCTTTAAGCACAAACCTCCTTACAATTTACTTTTCACAAATATTCTCTATGTTCCTTTACTTTGTGGATGTGTGTGGGGTGGGTAGCTAATAAATAGGAAAGGTGATTATGAAAACATATTACATATTAAACTGAAAAAAGAATATCATGTTATTTGCTTTAATTTAGACTTTCAATTGAGAAAATGAATTATCTAGATTTTTTTTAAAAATACATTTGTAGAAAATTAAGATGTGTGTGTGTGGAGGGGGTGATCATCATTGTTACAAAATTACAAAACCAATTTGTGGATCGTTGGAAAGAGGGGAAAAATTAATCATGAGTACTTTGATTCAATTGTGCTTATTCTTTCTTGAAGTGGGAAAGGTGTTTTGTGCAAAGATATTTTAGCCAATAAACATGAGGGGATAATTAATGTACAGGCACTTATCCAGCTTTTGAAGTTCATCGTTTCTCCAGACAGGTTGATAGGCAATAGTTACAGTTTTATTATTGGTGCTATTTATCATTTGGCACTGCACTTTCGCATTCAATTAACAAAGCATCTTCAAAATGACCCTTCAGGGCAGGAGAACACATTGTGGGTTTTCTGATAAACAGGCATCTTTCTTACAGAGACTTGCGGAAGGGCAAAATGCTGCATGTTAAAATAGCAACAGATGTCTGTGTGGAGATCAGGAAAAATCAATGACTCCGTCCTCACTGCTCCCCACCACCCAGGACTCATCCCCCAACCTTCCTAGCTGGTGTGGTACAGTTGGGGCTCTCACCAAGTTCTTTTGACCTTTTAATTCAGATTTCTTTCCTGCATGTGTGTGGTTGTGAGTGTGTTTATGTCTTTTGAGAAGTCATTTTTGGAATGGCAGTGGAAGGTAGGCATGACTCTGGAATGCAACCTAATCTAATTCTAAAATGTGGCTTTGTTCCAGTATGCACAATTATTTTAGAAGACTCAAAAAATGGATGTCCCAAAACCCAATGGTTCTGGACAAGTCAGCGTTTCCAGACCTGGAGGAGTCAGACTGCTACACTGGCCCCTTCAGCCGTGCGCGGATTCACCAGTGAGTCCCCATCTGTTTTCTCCCATGACCTGCCTTAGTATCTGTCTTTATCTGGAAGTTGTTGATAGAATAAACATAGCTGGGACCAGTTCCATTGTCTTCCAAATAAGTCAGAGAATGTATCATTTTATTAAAATGCACACTTAGAATAAAACTCAGTGAACGTGATTAATTATCAACTCTGTTGTGGAGACATTCCAGTAATGAATGATTAATTGTACTAGTAAACTCATGGATTGAGCTAGCTCCCAATTCTTTCAAAATAATTATTATGGTTAGTAAGTCACTCAGTTAAAGTAACAAAAATGATGATAATAATAGAATTGTTATTAAATAACATCCTTGAATAATGGATTTTTCTAATTAAATTATATTTATAATTATGCTTAATTAATTGTATATATTAATTTAATCTATTGTAGTATAATTTTATTAAACTAAGGTGAATATGAATATTTTAGCAATTTTTACAAGCCTATCTATTTGTCTAACTACCAACATATCTCTACTCATTTATTTATTCAATTATTAAGTTTCTACATGACTCAGAATGAGGTTATGATATAGTCTCTGCTTTCACAGTTCTTCCAGGCTACTGGGTCAGACAAAAATCTTAAGTTAATAATTAAACACAATAGTACAAACATAAAGATGGAGAAATGCACAGTATACAGTAGGTTTATAGCTGCAAGATCAATTTGCTATACGCAGTTTTGAACTGACATCTTCTGGGATGTAGGATGTTAAGAGGCAGGATGAACCAGAATTCCTGGCCACTAAACATGTAACAGAACCAGTAATCAATGGGAAACCCCTTTCCAAACATTTATGTTATTATTTACTCTTAGAGGCAGATTTAGAAGCATTCTTTTTAATTCCAGCTAAGAAGTGGAGGCAGCAGTGTAAATCCAAATGAATTCCAAATTTAGAAAGACATCGACTTTTAGCTTTTTGCCATACTTTTTCAGGCTCTGTGATACAAAAATTAAAACAACAAAAAGCCTGCCATTTCTCTTTGAACCCAAGAAACTAAGGTGATCTTTGAAAAATATCAATTAGATCATGAAACTGTCTTGCTTAATACCACCCCAATGGCCTCCCATTTACACTTATCATATAATGCACATTTTTACCATGTGACCATATATGCTGTGGTCCCTCCCAACACTATCACCTCATCTTCTACAATTTCCACACCATTTACTGACTTTCAGGTCACATGCTTTGGTTTCACCCATCAAAAGCTCAACCTTAATTCTATCTTAGAGTCTTTATTCTTGCTGTTCTCTTTGCTAAGATGCTCTTCTCCCAGATCTTCACATGGAATATCCCTTCTTATATTTTTCAGCTGTCACTCAAAAGTCACCAGCTCAGAGAGACCTTCTCTGAAAATCTTATTTATAGTCCCCTTGCCCCAGTCATTCTCTATGTCATTAGGCAGTTTCATTTTTCTTTATAGCAATTTCTGAAATTATGTAACTGATTTATTTACTTCTACATTATCTGTTTCCTTTATTTGTAATGTACCTTCATAGAAAAGGAATTTATCTGCTAAAAAAATATGTTCAGGGAATTCTGAATCAATCTGATGGTAAAATATTTGGTGGATATTCCTTCTGATTCTTATCATTAACAGGACACAGAACTGTTAACTCGGTGCATCTAAGTACAAAAATAAAAAGCACAATAGCAGAATATTGGAGGGGCTCTGAGTCTAATAACATGGACAGGTATACAGATTACCATAATACAGGGCAGAGTAAAAGTAATGCATTAGGAGTGACAAGTAAAATGCACATTTTTGTAAGAAAGAGGGAGAAGCTACATCCAGAGGAGAAGACCCAGGAAACTTTTATGAAAAGCTAGTTCTTTTCAAGCCACTAAAAATGTGGAAGGAGGTGGTGAGAGTAGGGGAACAGATATGAGAAACAGAGCAAAATCTCAAGGTAAAAAAGATGGGACTCCGAGGTGATAAGTTCTACACTTTGACAAACTAACAGATACAAGAAGCCAGACCTATAAGTAAAACCAAGGGGGGAGGTTGAAATGCAAGAATAGAGAGCCTCCGAGGAAAATGATATTGGAGAGCTGCTGACAGGTTAATAGTAGGAGCCCTCTAGAGGTCAGAGCTGTGCATTAAAAATCAGGTGAGAAATTGCATGGCTGATTAGGGGTAAAGAGGGCATTCTTTTCATAACCTATGCAAGAGGCCATGAGATCCAAAGCAAGATGTGTATGGAAACCAAGAGAGACTCAGTTTAGTTCTAAAAGTTACTTTGTTTGGCAACTGTTTGAATATAGATGAAAAGAAATCAAGGACCATAGACGACCCAATACTTCAGATCTAAGAGTCTGAGAAAATGGTGGTTTATCATTCACACAAAAAAGCAACTGAAACAAAAATTGTCAGCAGTTGAGTGAGGACCAGGACACTTCCATTTTCTTTGAGGCTCCCAGGATATCATAAAGTAAATGCTGAAACAGACCCTTCCTTCCCGCCTGGAATCTCCCTTTTGCTCTTTTCATCACTGACTCTTAGGCAGTTTCTCCTTGCAACCCTCCCTTTGTAGGGACAGAATAGGGCATGAAGGGAAGGAAGAACTGTTGCTCACCGCTAATGTTTTATAAACAAAAAAGCTAGCTTGGATTGTATGGCATGGGGAATTACATGAATTTTTAATGTGCTCTGTTTGAAATTACATTGCATAATTAAAATAGATGGGAGCCCATGGAAACTCTGTTCTCTCCTCGTTCGATGCCAAACAACTAATATGAGGACATCCAGGCTTTCTTATAAACCAAACGATATTAAAGTGCATATTTGATAATGCTCTGTATGATTTATGCTTATTTTTCTCTGCCAACTGATCTTTTTAAGAAGGTGGTTTCTCTTCTGATTTGCTCTACTTCACATGCATTCGTTTAAAAGAGAAAACAGATGGATGACTTCCCAGGAAGTTGTTACTGTTGCTGGATTCTGTGCTCTGCCCTGAATACTAAAATGGATGCCCTTATCTTAACAGCTTCATAATAAACAATAAGGACACCTTCTTCAGCAATGCTACTCGAAGCAGGATAGTCTACCACATGCTTCAGCACACCAAATATGAAAATGGAATATCAAAAGTGGGTAAGAACGCTAATGGAAAATGTAGAGAAAGTTGAATTTGCTGTTACTGATATTACCCAGAAATATTTGACTGAAGTTTTGCCTTCATGCATTAAATATGAATATATAACACATTGAGCACAAACTCTAAACATTCTGTTTTCAGCCTTTCAATAAAACAAAACAAAATCTTTGAAGAACACTTGGCCATATGTATCAAAATGCCAACTGTGCAAACACTTTAGAACAGAAATTGTAATCTTGAAATTTATCCCAAGGAAATAATCAGACTTTTAATAACAATATACAAAGACATTTGTTCATTGTGGTTTTGTAATATAATAAAACTAGATTTATGTTAACTGTCCATCATTAGGAACTGACAAATAAATTAGGCTACATCCACATAATACATCTATTAAAAATGAAATAATTCAAAGATTTCTCAACACTAATAAATATTCTTTTCAGATATGTTAAGGGGTAAGGAATTCTTCCAATTTTCTGACTAAGTATTTTTAGTAAAAAGAAAAGTTACTCTAGGCTCATGTGATCTCATGTGAGTAAATATTAATATTCCCCCCATTTCATGATGTAGCGAAGTGAAATTGTATGTTAGCACCCTGCAAATTTCCATAAATTAATGTTGTAAGGATAGAATTCAACTCTTAGTATCAATCTCTTTCAAAGCCTCACTGTCCTTATAGGTGATGGTAGTTATGGAAGGCATTTGGGTTATTTTCAGTTTTCAAATTAACTTAATGTTTGAAGTTAAGTATGTTGCTGCAGAAGGAAGTCTTCATTTAAACAAACTCAAGAACTGTTGATTTCTTCTCTTTTCAGGTATCTGTAAACTGATAAACAATGGCTCATATATAGCAGCTTTTCCCCCGCATGAGGTAATTTTAAAATATAATTTCCATTAAAAAAATGTTCTCATGCTCAGTGCTTGATTCCATTTTTTATTTTATTTTATTTAAATCTGCTTCCCTCTCCCAGGAGGGTTCAATCAATGACTGGCCCTGGTCTTTTCTTAAACCCCCATTATATTTTGACTCTACACTGGTTCCCCTGCCCAGAATCCTCCTGCGATTTTCCCTCATCAGGAATTCCAGCCTCGGAGGCAACTTATGGACATGGCTTGGCCACTCTGGCTACTGCCCTCTACTCCAACACAGAGACCATTTGGGAACCACACCACTCCCAAACAGGGCAGATTCCTGGTTTGTGCAAACTACTTTGGGATACCTGAAAATCAAACACAAACCCACAAAAAACCCTACAGCACATTAGGTACTTGATTCTCTGCCTGATCATTACTTCTCTACTAGTTTTAAGTAGGAGAGCCTATTCTAAACTGTGGTGGGCTTTGCCTGCTGAGTCATGAATTCAATTTGAATTAGTTTTAACCCCCTCCCACGCACCCATGCATACACATTGTATTAATTTTAAGGCAACTTTGCATTTTAATATAAGAATGGGGTCATTAGAGGTTTCACTTCTGCACTTTCAGAACTAGTCACTCTTCTGTGTACAAATCCAAGGACTTACAGCCTTTGCCTGAGGAACCTTTGAGCCTGAGGAATTCACAGAACTGCACAACTCATAACAGATAAAATGTGTTGAGCACTTACTACTTGGCACTGAGCCAAATGTTGTTTATGGATCATCTCATTCAATCCTTGCAGAAAATCTTTGAGATAGACAATGATATTAACTCCATTTTGTAAATGTCATTGAGGCATAGAAATGTTAAATATCAAAGGTACAGTTTTGAGCCCGGGAAGCCCCACTCCATTTTCTCTCAATGATGGTAAAGTTATTGTGTTTATTAATAGACCTTAGATTCCAAACAGTAAAGTCTAGTTTACTTTAAGTTAAAAGAAACCTCATTGGTTTAAAAAGGAATTAAAGCCCTGCTGGTACGGTTCAGTGGGTTAGGCGTCATCTTTTACCAAGTGGATGCTGGTTTTTGTTTTTTTATGGCTTTTTTCCCTTGTTTCTCTCTCTTTTTTTAAAATTCTTTATTGTTCAAAGTATTACATATGTCCCCCTGTCCCCCATGATCCTCTTTCCCAGTCTGCCCACGCCCCCCAGACCTGGCCTTCACCCCTCCCCCCATTGTCTGTGTCCATTGGTTATGCTTATATGCATACAAGTTCTTTGGTTGATCTCTTACTCCTACCCCCCAACTCCCCGCCCCCCATGGTCCATCTTCTCCTGCCTTCCCTCTGAGGTTTGATGGTCTGTTCAATGCTTCTATGTCTCTCAATCTATTTTTGTTCATCAGTTTATGTTGTTCATTATATTCCACAAATGAGTAAGATCATGTGATACTTATCCTTCTCTGACTGGCTTATTTCGCTTAGCATAATGCTCTCCAAGTCCATCCATGCTGTTGCAAATGGTAAGAGCTCTTTTTTTTTCACAGCAGTACAGCATTCTATTGAGTATATCTACCACAGTTTTGTAATCCACTCATTTGCTGATGGGCACTTATCCTGTTTCCAAATCTCAGCTATTATAAATTGTGCTGTTCTGAACATAGGGGTGTGTATGTTCTTTCTGATTGGTGTTTCTGACTTCTTGGGGTATATTCATAGGAGTGGAATTACTGGGTCAAATGGGAGTTCCATTTTTAATTTTTTGAGGAAACTCCATACTGTTTTCCACAAAGGCTGCACCAGTCTGCATTCCCACCAGCAGTGTAAAAGGGTTGAGGATTCCCATTTCTCCACATCTTAGCCAGCACTTGTTTGTTGATTTGTTGATGATAATCATTCTGACAGGCGTACCTCATTGTACCTCATTGTTGTTTTGATTTGCATCTCTGGTGATTAGTGATTTTGAGCATGTTTTCATGTCTCTTGGCCTTCTGTATGTCTGCTTTCAAGAAGTGTCCATTTAGGTCCTATGCCCGTTTTTTGATTGGATTGTTTACCTTCCTTGTGTTAAGCTGTACAAAGTCCCTATAAATTTTAGAGATTAAACCCTTATCAGAGATAACGTTGGCAAATATGTTCTCCCATGCAGTGGGCTTTCTTGTTGTTTTGTTGATGGTTTCTTTTGCTGTGCAAAAGCTTTTTATTTTGATGTAGTCCCATTTGTTTATTTTCTCTTTAGTTTCCATTGTCCTAGGAGATGTGTCAGTAAACATATTTCTTTGACATATGTCTGATATTTTGCTGCCTGTGGATTCCTCCTAAGATTTTTATGGTTTCCCGTCTTACATTTAAGTCTTTTGATTCCTGGTCAGGGCACATGCCTAGGTTGTGGTCTTGATCCCTGGTAGGGGGTGTGCGGGAGGCAGCTCTCCCATCAATGTTTCTCTTTCCTCCCTTCCTCTCTCTCTAAAAATCAATAAACTATTCTTTTTTAAGAAAAGGAATTTAACAAAGGATTTTAAAGGAGCTATCTCAGAATATTTTAATGAGGGAGAGACATGTAAAGTCATCATCATTCCAGAGATGAGCTAAATATACAATTTCTTAAGCTTTCAATAAATTATTTAATTACTCTATATTGGGGGAAAAAGCAAAAGCAATTCCTGTGTAGTTCAAATTCCAGTAAGAGAATGGGTATTGATTTATCTTATTTCATCTGTTTCAGGGAGCCTACAAGAGTAGCCAGCCCATCAAAACCCATGGACCTCAGAATAACAGACATCTATTATACGAGCGTTGGGCACGCTGGGGAATGTGGTACAAGCACCAGCCCCTGGATTTAATCAGGTACTGGCGATGGATCAATAATGGAAGATATATGTTGTTTTATTGTCATTTTCTTAGATTGGAAACTATTTTATTTACTCATCAAGATGCAATCAGAAAAAAAAATAATCCACTATGGGTCTTCTCAATTAAGGGAATTTAATTTAGGAAATAGGTTACACAGAGGATGGGAAAGCTGAGAAATCAAACAGGAATAACAAGACAACCAGAGATTAACAACGGTAGAAGATTGCTAACTACCCTCAAGCTGAAGGGGAAATAGAATGAAGTATATTTCAGGGCCTAAAACTTAGACTGTGCAATCCATGATTAGACTACCTGTAACGAAGTGGAAGTGTAGGGAGTAGAGCTATGAAGAAGCCTTGGCTGCTCTGGAGACAGCACTGAGGAAAACCAAGAGAGCAGAAAAGTTTATGGCTTCTCCCTTCCTTGGGGTCTCCCAGTACCTCCTGGCTCAACTTAACCAGGAGCAATTTATGAGACAACCTGTGTTATCTACTTCCCTGTGAAAACAAATCAAAACCAAGAAGCAGAAAATGGTTTTGAGAGCAAATAGGAAAATGACAACAAAGCATCTATACATTTATTTATCTTTCAACAAAGATTCAGTATCTGTTCTATTTCAGGAAGTTTATCCCAGTGAATAATTATCCTCAACTTGAATTAGTTTTGAAATTCTGTTATATTCATGATTTATTTTATTTTGATCTAACTCAGATAAATATATGTACTCCTGTCAAATAATATTGTTACCTCTTATTTGACCTTTAACAATGTGTAAATTAAAATCTCAATATAATACTGTCTGTGTAAGGTGTCTATCTGTGTAGTCTTCTAAAGATATTTTGATATATTAGTAATATATTAGTAAGACTCCAACCTTCAAAGGATACTTGTTTAAAGGCCTTGTTGCAATACATGTTATTAAAATAGTCTTCTGTTTCAAAGTAGAACATAAAAATCTATAATAATAAAAGCATAATATGCTAATTAGAGTGAATGTCCTTCCGGACAACCTTCCGGATGAAGTTGGGGCTGTGAGGGAAGCCCAGGTCCTGGGTGCCTGCCAGTGGCCGGAGGGAAGCCTGGGTCCCGGGTGCCTGCTGGCAGCCAAGGTCCCAGGTGCCAGAGGGAAGCTGGTGCCAGCAGTAGGGGGGAAGGAAAGCCTACTCTTGCACAAATTTCATGCATTGGGCCTCTAGTGTTATATAAAAATATTGTATATTGTATAAAAAATGAATTGACTATTGATCCATGTCTCCTAGGAGAAATAAATGGACAAAAACATCAAAATATTAGATAAATGATGCTTAAAGGAGGATGACCTTATGTCCACACTTGGTAGAATATACACAAGTTTTAGTTGGAACAATCTAGAAAATAAAGTAGAAAAGGAATAATTTTCAGAAAGACAAGTCTTGTTAAGGAAAAAAAAAATAAGATCATTTTCTTCCCAGCAAGAATCACTGCCCAAATGAACTATAAAACAACAGGCTTTAAAACTACTGCTGGGGGAAAAAAAAGCTGTGTGTTAAGTAACCATTTTAAGAAAATGGAGACCAATTAGTAGTAGAGAATTCAAAAATTTTTTATCTCTTACCAGAGCGTTAGAAATGGTGTGACAGTTACTATTGACAGTAGACTTGGTGAAGAAAGAGTGATTGAGTAGTTTTTAGAACCATGTTATTCTTCTGCCATTTCCACATACTAGTAAACTGTATTCATCAGCTGAAGGGAAATAAAATACATTCATTCCCTTATCTTCACTTGATCCTTCCTGTGGTGAGAGCTAGTAAAACAAGACACAGTCCACTTCTCAGCAGCTTTCAGTCACGGGAAGGGGAAGGAGTGGAGGAGTGCTGGGTCAGTGTCATGCAGTATATAAATTCAGGACACGGAAACGTGGCTAAGGGCGGGACATCTAACCCAGGGTTGGAGTGGAAGTCAGTGATATAAAGTGAAGGGTAAGTACAAGCCAGGCACGGGATAAAGATAAAATGTAATATTCCAAAGCATGAACCAAGAAAAGAATCACGTGCTGCAGGAATTGCAGACTTGAGCTTCGTAGAGGAAGATGTGACATAATTATGCAGATTGTGTGTAGCATAAGGGAGTCTGGCCAAGGGTGCTGATGGAGACTGAAATCATTTCTGCTCTCCCCATCCACCTACAGAGGAGACTTTTTTCTAATTTATGCGAAAGCAATACGGTGTGGCACAGATATGTGTGTAGAAAACAAAAAGGGATTCTTCTTGGAGTATGGAGAAAAGCAAGAATTTGCTTGCAAAAAGCTCTATGAACCATATTAAGTTTGATACAGAAGTATATTTTATAAAATTGTTCCTATGAGGACAATGTTTAAATATAAACAATGTCACCATTATTAGAATCATTAGCAACCATGACTATTAAGATAGCCCAGGTGGAGCTGCCAAGGGACTGGTCTGGAAGCCACAAGTGTCCATCTGAAACTCTGACGATGTATAGTGTCACTTATGTTGCCTTAAGCTAAAAATTTGCTTTCTCATGCAGGCTGTATTTTGGTGAGAAGATTGGGCTATACTTTGCGTGGCTGGGATGGTATACTGGAATGCTGATTCCTGCAGCACTGGTTGGCTTGTGTGTTTTCTTCTATGGAATATTTACAATGAATGCAAGTCAAGTAAGGTAAGCTTCTAATAGACTTGTTGAAAATCGTTGGCCTTTCTTCTGATTGGACAAAAGCTTTATGATAATGCTGACTATATAAACAAGTGATAGTACTATAATATATTTGCTGTTTTTTGTGTTTGTTTATTTTTTGTTTGTAGGGAAGCATCACCATATAAAAGGTAATTTCTCTAGTATTGTTACTGGTGGGTTGCCCTCCTGTGGCTGGTGGAAGTGGGCTTCTTGGGGTGCCACAGGAAAAAGAATTTCCTCAGGCCTCCATGGGAGGATGGGGTATCATGGAAAGCTTTATTGATGATGTAAAATTAAGGAGGTTTTCTTCCAAGGTCCCATTTCCCCTCTGTCTCGTCATGGAAAAAGTCCAGCCTTATCTTCAGCAGAGGTAGGATTGAAGTCACTGCCCAGAGTTTCTGCTCCATATTAAAGTGCAATCCAGTCCAGCACTTAGCCAGGTTAGATTGTGTTCCCAACTGCAGTCCATTGCGTGTGGGGTCTACATGGCTAAGGGCCACACGTCTACTAGGGCCACATGGTGTGCTAACCCACACGCCAGCGTGGGTCATGGAGCAAGGGAGCAAGACCACAAGAGAGCAGGAGCAGGACAAGAGAAACAGAATTCTTAGTCTAAGGATTTTAACCTTCCAATATTTTGCCTGTTTGCAGTGGCTCTAGCCCCTATCCAAGTACCTTTTTCCCAGGTTAAACTGACAGGCAAAAGCACCTTCCACAGATCACTTTATTGCACATGCACCCATCTCTCCCTTTGTTTGATTCCTTACCCCAGTGATCTGCAAAGAATACATAGATGGTTCCCTAGGGAGCGTGAAGTTTTAGCTTCCTGGTGAAGCTGCCCAGATGACCATGCTTATAATGTCTGGCCATCCCTTTGCTTTATTTCTATTATTAATATTAGCTAGCTGATTATGACAATAATACTGTTATATGAAAATTATTTTGCATAAGTCCTAAAATTATTTCTGTGTATGTCAATTTTTTCTTTCTAGTATATGCCACATAATAATTCAATAATGCATTAGACAGTTTTATATAATTTATATTTGCATAGCATTTAGAAGTCTAGAATGCCCTCTCAATACATTAGTTCAAATAATTATATAGTTATAATTCTTTTAAAACTTATAATATGTAATACCTTAATCAATTAAGAAATTTAAAAAAAACTTATAATATACAAAGACCTTCCAAATATGTTGTTTCATTTAATATACCCTTTACTACCAGCCTTTGAGGTGAGTATTCCTTTTTGCTGATGAGGGCACCTTACATACTTAAAGATGTCTAAAAAAATACTCCTCCCACAGAAGCCTTTCTCTAAGCAGCCTGCTCCCCTGAGAACAGAAAGTTGCTTTCTACTCTCTTACTCTCTAGGAACAGATATTGTAATAGTTTTGCATCACTTAGATATCAAGTAGTTGTGAAATAAGGTCCAACAAAAATCACACATTTATCAGAATAGTGATTCTTTTGTTAAAGTTGAATGACCCAAGATTTGATTATAGGATCAGTACATTATTATTCAGCAGAGGTAACAGTCACCCTGGCACCAAAGACTCTCAACAGCATGTTCTCCTTCATATATCACAAGGACATCATTAAGTTCAACCTTGTGTGGTACTCAAAATATGAAAAACACCTCTCCCATCCAAAGCTCAGCACTTTTTGTTGTTGTTCCAACTTTTAACCATGGCCTTGGCACTGGGTAGTAATCAGGACAATTGAGGGAACCATGAAAATTCATTTCCTTGAATTTTTAAAAATATGTATGTAATAGTCATATTATACACACACACACACACACACACTAGAGGCCCGATGCACAAAATTTGTGCAAGGGGCTTGGCCCTCACAGCCCCAGCTTTATCTGGAAGGTTGTGTGGAAGGATATCTGGAAGGTCGTTTGGCTGCCCAGTCTAATTAGCATATTACGCCATATATATATATATAGATATATATATTTATAACAGTTTTCCCTAAAAACAAAGTACTTTCTTTGTTCTAGAGATGAATCCTGCTCCACAGACAACTTCCTTGATTTGGTATCTCAGCATGAAATCTAAATGATAATTAGCATGAAAACAAACAAAAAACAACTACTGTTCCAAAGCATTTCATCTAGTCATAGGTTTATTTCAGAATTTGGCAGCTTCACTGCCACTCTGGAAGATAGCATCTTCCTGTCCTTTCGTTTATTTAATCACTGTCTTAGAGTTTTCAGTGGATAGATCTTTCACCTCCTACATTAAATTTATTCCTTACCATTTTATTATTTTTAATGCAGTTACAAATGAGATTTTTTTCTTAATGTCTCTTTTTGATAGCTTGTTGTTGGTGTATAGGAACACATGATATTTGTATATTATTGATTTTATATCCTTTAACTTTACTGAATGTGCTTATTAGTTCTAACAGTTGTCTGGTGGAGTCTTGATGGTGTTAGAAAAACACTCTTTAAAATGAATTAACACAGACAGAAAATTATTCTTAGACAGACTTACTGTTCAAGCTGATTCCATAGGTACACATTCACAAGGTTTTATCATGCCATGTAGACTCCCCCTCCACCCCTCCGAAGCTGAAAATGAACAAAAGGCTATGAGAGGAATAGATTTGCTATTCCTGTTGATGTATGTACCCATGGGGTAAATTAGGCCTCTTTTGTATGAGGTAAATACTCTTTAACCGTTAGTACAAGGAGTGTTTTAAAAGGCATTAGCAAACTCTTTTCTTCGGTGCTTTATGGTATTATATAACTGCTACCTCTGTCACACTGTAATTAAGATCCTGTCAGACTTTCTATTCTAAATCAAGATAAGCTTCACTGAATATCTTGACTTTCAAAATTTCTTGGAGCTGAAATTTTCCATTCAAGGTGTCAGATGTGATTAAGTTGTAGGTGTTATCACTTCGGGTAAGGGGGAATAAAGGGCTTTTATTTTGTATTGCTTTGTTTTAGTATAATTTTTAAGTTCTTTTTTGTTTAAAATGTAAAAAAGCTGAGGATTTGGTTGTATTTATTATGTTTCTGTCAGCTAAGTTCACATAAGTTAAAGTCACATATCTTAATTGCCCTGCAGTAGAATTATATAACCAAGTTATAGATTTATTGTATGTATATGTACATGTATATATTCACATGTGTTCATTGCTCTTGTAATGAAATGTGGTCAGATTTATGCATATGAGCAGACATATCATAAGAATATGAAAATGAGCAAGCAGGTAGATATGGCCTCAGGCCCTGGGTTTCCGGTCCAGAGCAAAGAACAAAAATCCCAACTTTCTAGTCTATTCTTTCCTCTTTGACATTAGAATTTACCAAGAAATGTGTATGGGGCTCAGTACTGACCAGCTTTTCAAAAGCAGTTGAGTCCTAAAGGGCCTCTGAAACTGTCTCCTGACAACATCCTTAGCAACAAGGGTTTCTTTCATTTATTAACTGCCTTTATTACCAATAACCCTTATGTAACATCCCAGTTAGATATTATCTCTAACTAGAGATAAAGATATTGATCCTCAGAGAAGTAAATGACTTGGTCAGGGGAGGCAATGGTCACCCTGACCCTGAAGGCTCTTAACAGCATGTTCTATTTCAAATGGGCAGCTCATTTTCAAACCTCTATCTAATATATTTTTTAAATTGTAGCAAGAATACTTAACAGATCTATCCTCTTCAAAAATGTTTAACTGCAGCCCTGGCCAGGTGGCTTAGTTGGTTGGAGCATTGTCCCATACACCAAAAGGTTGTGAATTCGATTCCTGGTTGGGGTGCATACCAGAGGCCACTGATCAATGTTTCTCTCTCACATCAGTGTTTCTCCGTTTCTCTCTCTCTCTCTCTCTCTCTCTCTCTCTCTCTCGCTTTCGCTCTCTCTCTCGCTCTCTCTAAGTCAATCAAAATATTTAAGTGCACATTACAGTATTGTTAACTGTGGGCACACATTGTAGAGCAGATCTCTAGAACTTATCTTGCATAGCTGAAACACTATACTCTTGCACAGCAACTCCCACTTCCCTCTCCCCTACCCTTTGGCAAACAGTATTCTTCTCTGTTTCTATGACTATATCTGACAATAGATATTAAACAAAAGAAAGCCACAATTCAAGGGGTGGTTATATTATCCTGCTCAGCAAAAGAAATTAGGAAACACTCATGCTGGCACACTTCCTCCCTCTAGTGGTTAAGTGAAATCAAAGAAATTCCCCGTAGTCTCAAATAAGGCTACAAATTACATTGTCAAAAATTGTTTAATATTTTTTATTACGTATCAAGTTAAACTTGAGCATGTTATAGAAAATGAGATTAATGATTCTGGCATTAAAAACGGGATTCATTCTTATGGCTTGGATTCTAGACTTGGTGCTTTAGTTTGACCATTTGGAAAATGACATAGTATAAACCGACTTTATAATACCATCTTAGTATGAGATTTCAATGCAGGGCATATCATGCCATTCTTTAAACACAATGAATTATGATAACAAGCCCATTTTAATCAAAATTTCCTTAAAGATGTGTGTTAATTCTTCTTATTTGTACAAATGTGTGGTATGACTAAGAGAAAATATAACCCTCTTGTTCTTTGGGGCTTTTAAAATGTATTATTTTACCTGTGTCTTCCTACTTCATATAGGCATTCTGATTACTAGAAATATGATGTGTGATCATGGGAGGATTATAGTGTATATGAGACTCATTGCCTCATCATCACTAATAAATTGGTTTTTGATAGGAAAATTACTTTTAATATAAAGCAAATATATCCTTCTTTTAGATATATTATAGTTGGTGGAGAATTGGACCCAAAATCAGAAAAAAAACTACAGTCTGTCCCCTGAACTACTTATTGTTAGCTGTATGACCTTGAGAAATATCAGTTTCCTCTCAGTTGTGGGGATAGGGATAATTATCCTGGCAGGAGACTGCAGTGAGGACTAAATGTAATGGACATGAACTCATCTCTGCTCACAGAAAAACACTATATTACTATATAGTATTTGTACTTGCTATTTATTCTGATTATGGCTTGAGATTATACATATTCCACACATGAAATTCACGTTAATTGTTTTTGCTTCATTTGAATGTAGACATTTTAGAAAATTGCCGTTCTTGCTGCAAACATCACCTATTAAACTTTTATCTTCAGACATATATTCAAAAGCCTTGAAATTACTTTCATCATTTCCAGAGCAGATTTACTTCAAGACAATTTATTCAGGGGATACTCAGTTGGAAAGAACCATGCATGACAGATAAAGGCACAAAACATCTTAAAAATAGGTTGCTGTAAACTCTTAGGCTGTGAGACTTTGGATAAGTTATTCTTGATGCCTTACTCCTGTCACAAAGTCATCTATAATGTATGCTGAGGTGTTTTTAAAAGTAGTGGCATAAAACTGAAGAGACAGATATTATACAGTTACATTCTAAGAGAGAATATAACATATTTCAGTAAATAAAAACTGTCAGTTCTGCATGACAGTGTGTGAGAGGTACACAGAAAAAAGGGAAGGGAAGGGGAGGGGAGGGGAGGGGAGGGGAGGGAAAGGAAGGGAAGGGAAGGGGAGGGGATGGGAGGGGAGGGGAGGGGAGGGGAGGGAAGGCAAGTCAACTCCCTCAAATTTCCACTAGACATGATGCACTGATTTACTGCAGTGGATGTTATGAAGTTGTGTGAATTATGGATGCTGTTCATTCTGGTGATTCTAAGGCAGCAAGATACAAGTGAAAGATAGATTTGAGAAATCAGAATAGTTAGATTTGATTCCAACTCAGCCATTTCCAAGCCTGTGAACTTGGTTAAAATTCCCTTGGGTGTTCCTCACAAAATTATCCTGTGTGTCATAACATCATGTGTAAATGTGCTTTTGCAACAAAGCACCACAACTGTCTCCCAAGTATAAAAATATGGCCTATGATCATTACATTATCTGGGTGGAGATATCTAAAAATAAAGAAGCAAACAGAAATTTCTATATCACAAATATCCTAAAATTCAAGTTGGAGCCACAGTTTTCAGTTCTTCTGCAGCCCCACTATTTCCATTTTTTTTTTGTCTGTGTTGCTGCTTCCCTCAGGATTGACTGTAGGAGCTAAGCACCTTCCTAAACATGAAGCTTTATGCTTTCTTTTTCTTCTTTGATTTCTCAAGCAAAGAAATTTGCAAGGCTACTGAAGTCTTCATGTGCCCCCTCTGTGAAAAGAACTGCTCACTACAGAGACTCAACGAAAGCTGTATCTATGCCAAGGTGAGTGCGGACGCTCACATTCTCCTTCCTGAACTCCAGGTAGGAAAAACGTCTTTCAATGAATGGCTTTATATCAAAGTTAAATGTCCCCAAGAGTTTAGACAATCTATATCATTGACAATGAAATAATATGTCATGGTAATTACAAAATGAGTATGTTTTTATTTAAATATTATTGTCTTCCTTTGTTTTTATTAATTGGTTATTGTCATCATTGACACAAAGCTTCTCTTAGAATGATGTCTAGATTCTTCATAGGAAAAGATAATTTTTATTACTAATGATTGCATTTGAATCTTCCATGAAGTCTCATGAAATTAAAATACTTCTCATTTTACAGGGGAAAAAATGAAATGACATGCCAAAATTCTCAAATTGCTGCCTCTCATAGTTAACTGAAGGTTTTTTAAAACTCCTTAAGTCCAAGTAACACCCAGAACAAATAAATTAGAATGTTTGGGTTTGGAACCTGGGCATCAGTATATTTTAAAGCTTCTCAGGTGATTCTACTATGCATACAAGTTTGAGAAACTGAATCTCAGTTACTTATGTAAAACAGTTTTATTAAATTATAATCCTATCTAATAATAGACAAACATGGTAATTAACTGTAGCTTTGACACGATTCCCATTGGCTAATCAGGGCGATATGCAAATTAACTGCCAACCGAGATGGCGGCCAGCAGCCAGGCAGCTGAAGCGAACAGGAGGCTTGCTTTCTCCAGTGGAGGAGGAAGCCAAGGTTCCCCGCCTGCCTTGCTGGCCTCAGAGCTGCTCTCTAAGAAACAATGTTGCAATTATAGAAGCTAAAAAAAACCCAGATACCTGCTTTCAGCCATCAAAGCTGGAGCAAGCAGGACCGAAACAATGTTGCAATTATAGAACCCAAACAAATCCTAGATTCCTGCTATCAGCAGCCTAGGCCTCAAGCTGGAGCCTAGCCTCAGAGCTAAAGCTGGCTCTCAGCTCCAGTGACAGCCATAGAAGGTAAATAAATCCCAGAATAAAAGTAAAAAAGAAAAAAAGGAGAGGTTGGGAGCTCCAGTCGCCTGCCAGCCTGAAAACGGCCCTCAGCCCCTCACCCAGACTGGCCAGGCACCCCAGTGGGAACCCCCACCCTGAAGGGGGTGTGACCAGCTGTAAAGAGCCATCATCCCCTCATCCAGGCTAGCCAGGAACCCCAGTGGGGACCCCGACCCTGATCCAGGACACCCTTCAGGGCAAACCAGTCGGCCCCCATCCGTGCACCAGGCCTCTATCCTATATAGTAAAGGGGTAATATGCCTCCCAGCACCGGGATCAGTGGAGCCACGAGGCCTCCTGGCACTGGGATCAGCGGAACCGCGAGGCCTCCGGCACTGGGATCAGCAGAGCCGCGAGGCCTCCTAGCACCGGGATCAGCGGGGCAGCGAGGCCTCATTGCCCCGGTGTCAAGCGGAGCCGCGAGGTCTCCCAGCATTGGGATCAGCGGAGCCATGAGGCCTCCTGGCCCCTGGAGCAGCGTGACAGGGGGCAGCGCCAAACCCCCTGATTGCCCTTCAGCTCTGTGTGTGACAGGGGGCGGGGCCACAACCTCCCTATCCGTCCTGCTCTGTTCCTGACAGGGGAAGGCGCCCAAACGCCCTGATCGGCCCTGCTCTGTGCCTGATAGGGGGGA